>NW_020170422.1:378420-398662 GCF_000524195.1 Echinococcus granulosus | reverse complement strand
GATGGAGTAATCTAGGGGAAGCGTGAGTTATTTATCGGGCAGACTACTCCCGTAACCTCCACGCCTGTACGTGAGCCTCCCTAATAGCTCAATGTCAGAAGGCAATCTATTAGAAAAGGTCCCATTAACCGGATACAATTATTACCGTCGCTTCTGATGAGAATTACGCCGTCCTTGGTGCAACTCAAGCCCTGATTAACAGCATGAGAAATAGCAACAACAGCTGTAATACCCTTGAATTCAACTAGCCCAATGAACTAGGGACATTCCAAAAAAGAACTTGAATATTCAGTAAAAAGAGAAATATAGTACAGTGAAAGCGAAACAGAGTTTCAACCCAGTTAACGGCTGATTCGAAATACATGTAAGTCGGCTAAGAGCGCCATTTAAACCAAATATATCACGAACTTCCAAACGATGTCAATAGGCATAAGTCCATTTGCTGATATGACCATAGTACCATAATGAGCAAGCGAGAAAGTTTAAGGCAGTTTCCGTGTGGCCTGCCAAAATGACTGTGGGCTCGCAAAATGTATGCGATTGTCCCCATGCACTCCAAAGCATTAATGTGTCGGCCCCTCTCTATTATGCTTCACACCATTGTTCTCGCACACATTTTGGTTGAAAGAACCTGATGAATGTGATCCCGGCCTGTTCACTTTACGAGCCCAGCCTGCTCAAACTCCTCCAAAGCCGCTAAAACTTCTCAGATCCCTGGCAGATCGTTTCAAGAAGGCGTGGCATGCGGTAGCAGAACAACATACTGCACAAAATCCAAAAATAGTTTGAGTAATTTAAGGTATTATGGTGATTCATCGCCGGTGGATGCGATGCATCACTGGCCGAAAAAAATCCTCTTCAGTTTTTACAAAAATCACTCAAGGTCAACGTACCAAGAATTAGGCGCCTCATGTTTAACGTGTGATGATGAAACAACTATTTTACATCTACGCAAACTTGGGAAGTAGTGGTGAAAGCTAATAAAATGAGTCTCACCCACATACATTAACAGACGATCACAGGTCTCAACTTACTTCACCTCACCGCACTTCACAGCTTCCACCTACTCGTACACAAACAACCCGACCGACTGATTGACTTCTCACGAAAAATGGCTTTTAGGATCGTGTATTCCAATGTGCGCTACGGGAAAGAGCATAACTTTGGCCCTTCCAAGCAACCATCCACCCCCATTCCGAAGGCATGCACCACCTCTTCCTCACACGGGAATATGCCAGATAAGTTGCCTTAGAAACAGCCAGTACTGGCCAATGGATGGCAACAACGTCCTACTCTCACAAAGTAGTGCAAGACCTCGTGCTTCTTTACATTCCAAAACGTATTCACAAAAAAATTTGCACCCTAGTGAGGGTGGAAGTGGGGAGTGAGGAGAGACTGGCTCGTTCGCATTCCCTTCCCCATTCACAATCTCACCCTCACCTTCCATATTTCGCTGTTTCCTATTCTTCCATGTAGAAATTATCACTCCCTTTGACTATAAGCATTCCAAAATCACATTGTTACGCAGGCGAAATAAAGCCACTGGTGCTAGATTTCCATTTAATTTCTACAAACAATCCGCGGCTTCTCACTAGCAGAGAGAGGATTACAGATACCTGTGATTATATCAACAAATAAATTTTATTGGAGGAAGCGTTTTGCAGTCATTTAACCGCTTTAATAAACTGCAAGAACATATTTGTTTACCTCAAAACGGCACTAAACGGTGCACTTTGAAGCAAGGACTCCTTTGATGTCTAGCTTATTTCGATTTTCCCAAACTCATCACTCATTGATGCCTAGTCATATGACAAATAAAACCATTCAAGTACAAAAGAATCGAATTGAGGTTAATCTGAAAGCAATGAAACAGGAAAAAGCACCCTTCCTTTTGCCAATCAAATCCTACAGTAAAGCCATTCAAATGCAATCATTATTTAGCATCTCAGGAGTTGAAACAAATGATATTTGGACAGTGGACATTCGCTTACCTGCTGTTCAATCTTTGTATCAACGGTCTTCTCCGTTGAAGGTTGGAGATAATCCTCCGGGAATCGCCAAGGCGTTGTAACGTCACCGAATTCAAGAGCTAAGTGGAAAAAGACGAAGTAAGAGTACAGACATCTACCTCTTTATTTTCAAGCACCACAGAAGAAGTTCCGATGATGATAAATTTCGCAGCATTTTCAAGTAAAAATGTGGCCTTACATTGGCTGAGTTTTAGGCGAACAAGATCCAAGGTGGCCTTTGCGTCCTCTGCTGAGGAATGTCCCTTGCGTCCGCTTTGAATGGTTTGCCTAGTGTCATAAAACTAGTGAAATAAGATTTTGCAACAGGACAAAAGACGAAACTGCAGGCCTTTTCAGTCTCCCATGACTGGGCTAACGTTTACAATAAAGCTACCTTTCATACTCGTATGCTCCACTACGTCTTCTGAACTGACTCGGACACTAACTTGGTGGCAGAGGTAGGTGGACTCACTTTCCAGCAATAATTCGGATTTTGATGACCGGATTTAACGCTTAAACGTCACAGGAGGAAGGCGTCGACTGTAGGTGACTGACCATCAATTATGCGATACTAGATTAAAATAGACTGGAGGCGTCTGAATGGCTGCATACAATATTTACTACAACATCAAAGATTCGGGAGTTTCACGAAGCTAAAAAGGATTCAGATAGGTGAGTGCATAGCACCGATGTAGTAACAATTTTCAAGTGCCTCATGTTACTTTACAAAGTGGCCTTACTTATGGGGAAACATTTCCATAAATTTTATTTGGTAGATAAAAAGCACTTGCCAGAGGGTATGCTCAGTGTTCACCGCTACTAAGCAAGTTACAAGGATGACGCGACTGAATGATCTGCCGAAATCGAATCTACTTTTAGCCTGACGATTACTCTCAATAAATTGAAGCAATGGTAACCAAAGGAAGTGCCAATGGCGACGGCAAGAGCAAAGCTATGCCATAAACCGATGAGTGACTACGCGATTCGGCTATCACATTGAAGCAGGGTTTGATGCTACAATCTCTCAACCCTTCTCTAGTTCTAATAATAACAGGTAATTTGAAACTCATACACCTTGTACCGTAATCGGGAGAGACTAACCCAAGAAAGGCTCGCGTTAGATTCCTCAATCGTGGTTTGCCCGATCGCACCTGCGACATGTTGTAGATCACGCTCGTATCGATGAGATAGGGATGAAAGATCTGGACGAAAACAAGTTCAAAAGTGGCATTTTACGATGTGAATCTGAAATACCTTTAGGGCCTTTAGGTCATTTGTGATTGAGTGACCCACAAGAATTGCATCACCGGGAATGAGTTGACCTAGTTCCTTTTGAACATCTTCCACTCTGGTATCAATGCTCGCTAGCATTTCACGAGTAATGCCGCTGAACCTATAACTCGCCGGTATAACAAATCAGATGGATGAAAACGGTGTAAAAAAGAAAGATGTCTATGAAAACTACCGAGTCAAATAATCCTCCACCGGATTGTGTGGTTTCACGAGTTTGTCCAGCAGGACGCAACCAATCTCGTCAACTAGTGTGACTCGAGCCAACTCATTGCCAATAGTAGTCTGAACCATTTCGCAATCCAGTGCAAATATCGGGCTCTGCGCAGTCACCGGCTCGAATTTCTCCTTCAGAGTGACGAACTTTGACCAAGGACTTCGCCAACTCGAACCTGCTTCTTCCTTGGGTAGCGGTATCTGCTCTTCAATCATCTGTTCCAAACTCAAAAGCAATGAAGTTCGGTCAAAAACATCCTCACTTAGGGGCTCAGGAAATGGGAATGGAGCTTCAGGCTCCGGTTGTTTTGACTCCAGCCTCGCCACCTTATAAGGTTTGTTTTGAATTAGGTTGGAGAGCGAAACCATTGACGGATCTATCGGGCGCTTCGGGCCAACAGGAGTAGTGACAGCTTTACGGGAGTCTAACAAAGAAGATGAGAAGTGCATATTTGCGTAAATTAGGTTATATCATACACAGGGAAAAAGTGTGAACCTTACGGGCCATTTCTCGAGCGTGAACACTAAGATAAGACGAGGGAACCGTTAGAAGTTCGTATTCCCAAGAGGACTCATAATTTATGGGAGAAAGGAAACGAACAGTCTGGATGAAGTGAATTACATTGTGAGGACCATACTTTATTAAACATCTCTGAAAAAAGAGACGAATCAGAAATACTCCCAGGAAACCCATCATACTCGATTAGGACGACCGACTTAACCAGAAGAGGACGTTTCAATATAGCCCACCTAGCATTTACTAGGTCAGAAACAATTGCACAAAACTTACTTAGGCCACTGTTTATAGTGTTGTGGCAGAAAACATAAGCCCAGCAACTTCTGAAGCTCAATCGCGTTAAGAGGCCTGTTCTCTTTAAATTTGGGAGTCAAAAATAGTAATGGACGCTAGAAAAAAATCAGTGCCAAAAACGCGTCAGAACTACCTTGTCTTTACTTTTCCGTTCTTGAAAGCCATCCACCGAGACCTGGAATGACTCCATGTTCCAATTGGTGGACTCGATAAGTACATAAAGTCCACACCGTGATACTAACTGTTCAAACAAGTTTTATTCAGTACAACTATATGTTGTACGTAACCAATTTCGTCTTTGCAAAAGAATCTAGATTTTCCCTAGGCCGTCTAGTTGACAAAGGGAGCCAAAATCCTATTGTTCATAAATGGTGCCTGAATTTAATTCATTCACTTTATAAACAAAGCCATGGATACATAGTAAGCCTTTATACCGTTAGCCATATATGACCAATTCCTCTCCACCATTGGAGAGGATAGTATTAGCTTTTGAGACTATAGTTCACTAGGTTTGCACCTAATTTACAGGGTTGTTGTTACAAATAGATGTTTATGACTTCGTTTAATTTCAAACCTTTTTCCGCATCTGTTTTTATCTAAATTAAGATTTTCAAGGGTAAAGGTAACTTTTTTGATTGGTGAAATTTGAAACATAAATTTATTTACGGAACCTAAAAGGGTTGTAGTCTATAATCTGAATGGTTTTATTGCATTATTGATGCTAGTTCAAATATTCACATCGAAATGTAATCCACTTCCAGGATAATCAATTCAACTTCAAATTTACTCAGGCTTCCTCATATGCCTTTTCAGTTAACGAATTCCGTTACTGGCGTATAAAATCTATGTAAATTAGCCAGTTTTTTCGTTTTAATTGCGTAAATGTGTTTTTTGACTTTTCTTTATAGCTTTTTTTGGCAGTAAGAGCAATTCTACTTCACAATTAGATTATGCTTTTAATGTTTCGTTCAAGGAGATTTTGTATCACGAGCAGTATATTATAATTGTTTTCGATGCTATTTTTAAGTCATCTAAATCATCACACTTCCTAATTTGCAGATATTTCAATCTGCTCTATTGTTTTTGGGTGGTCTTTTGTGATTGGTTTTTCTATAAAAACTTGACGTCTAAGCGATGATATCGAGAACGACTTCATACGTCCTCAATTGTTGTCCATATTAGTGTCGGCTTTATTTGTTTTCTAAAAGCGTTTATTGAGACACTGAAATAACCGACATTGTCTCAGTTGATGCTCAGATTTTCGTGGGTGAATCAATCCTCCTCTATTCACTTCGACGTGTTGTGTTTTGGTGCGTAAACTTTTCAATTGTATTTAATGACGCATAAGAGTGGACCAAAGTCACTCTAATTTTGCCAAAAAAAAGAAAGAGATGTTTGTGTGACTGTTTTTTTTCCTACGTTCTAGCTCATTTGTGCATGTAACTGCCTATTTAATGGTAGCCGATTGTGGTGCGCCTGTCGCTGCTTCGCCGTTAGTTTTTACAATTTCTTAAGTGAAAGTTTCGCTACTTTTTATCCACACTCGAAGGCGTCTTATCCGTTTGTATATACATATTCCGCACTATTGTCTTCCTCAAATGTTTTATGGTAGGTAATCTTTATCATTTCGTAACGAGTAAAATGTCAACTGTACAACAATTTGAGTATTGCTGAATCTTCCAAGGGGCTAAAGTTCTCAGGGTTGTGATGTGTTATTTGTTCCATTTATTCTCGGTTTCGGTAGCGGGCTACTTAGTGACTCCGCTGAGTGGCCTAACCTTCAGGCCGTGCTAGTAGCCCCGACCCCTTCCATGTGTCGTCGATACATATTCTGCCTGGGTCTTGTCTTCTTTCGGCTTCTGGGAAGTCCTGAAGGCTCTATAGTGGTAAATGTTGGGTCTTCTGCTGCCGCATTCAAATTCATTTTAATTTTTTTAGTTGGAAATGCAGGAAGTATTTGGCTACAAGAGAGTACCTCCTTATCAGCTTGTTGAAGGCTGTACCTTTTTGATAGGTGTCCCATGTTAGCACTCTCTGCTTGAAATGTATGATTAATGACTCCTCGAAGTAGCGAAATTTTCTTACCGGAGCATGGCACTTTTCACAGTAAATTGGTATGGATTTATGCTTACGTGTGTGATCACCTCATACATAGCCTTATATTTCATTTTGGTAGATTCCATCAGACTCTTCTTGGGTATAGCAGACACACTTGTTACCAAGGCGAATCGCTAGCCCCATTTATGTGCGGGAGGTGAAAAGAGAGTCTCGTTGATGTTGAAAACCCGACAATTTGGACTCACATTGAATGGAGTACATCCCATTGTCTAGACCTCAACAAATTCTATCCGTTGGGTTGGACGAATTACCCGCCTTATTCTGTGCTTGCTTTATATTTTTGCTTCTAAAAACAGAATTGACCCCTCATGTAGCTCCCCAAAACTTCCCCGAAGGTGAAAGAGGAAATGTTTTGAGGGCAGAAGAGGCATTGTCTACGTACAGAGGGGCTTAGGGGGTTCCTGGTTTGGTTCGGAGGACAGGTCACCCGAATCAGGTATAATAGCGGAGCCCCAAAGAAGTTCTTTATCAAAACCGAGAGCTAAACAAACAAGTTTTTACACTTATGTAGGCGAAAGACTTATCAGTCACTAAATTTAATGTAAAATGGACAAATATGATGTTGTTACAAGGTCTTGAGAAAAAAAATCCAGTTTCGTTAATCAACGCTCTTTATCTGCCGTAAACATTGGAAAAAACTGATTTTGTGGTGAGGACCAGTTATTACTCCATGGCTATTTGTGGTCTGTGGTTTTCTTCACCCAAATAATCTATTTTCTTGATACTAGCATGCTTCAGCGTTGAAAACTACTTGAAGGTGACAGTCGGACAGATGATTTCAAGCAGTGAAACAATATATTTATTCTAGCCCGTCGACAACATGAGGTATGGGTACAAGCCGCACAGTGGTAACAAAAGTTGACAGAATGAAACAATAATCATTCCATTAACTGTGCAAATACGCCTCCAACCCGAGTATGTATCCCACTTTGACCTAAGGTAACAAAGGGCATATCCATCCGCCTAATCAAATCAACTAAAACTCCCTGCATAGTATAATCCTTCCGTTTACCTAGGTACTTGGCTACTCATATCCCAGTGGGTGATTAATAAGTAGAATTTGAGGTATGGACGAAAAAGAAAGTCAAAAAAGCCAGCTTTATTTTTTCTTTACTTTTGGCAAGATTTCCGGTTTCCTGTCCACACAAGCTAAGGCAGGGTAAGGCAATGCAACCCCAACGCTGAGCAAAGCAGAGCATAATTTGCGGACATGCAGAGAGACAGTGGACATATTGTTTCTCAGGTTTCTAGGCTAAAACGTCAAACCCACACGGTTAATGTCTGCCTCAACCACCACCTCACATTAATATTCCTCTCCCTCCTCCCCCGCCCCCACTTTGCGCCACCTACCTACTCAGTCGCGGACCGGACGTGAAATTCAATGTAGGGCGCGCACATACACACACGCGCATACAAACACAAGATGACTGTTTTGGGGTGTGCATATTATTTCCGGAAGTACAAAATTTATTAGAAACGGCCTGAGCAGCCCTTTTTTTTGTTAATCAAAACCAATTCTTTTAGCACTATGGTCGCATTATAGACAGTAAGTGATGCCTATCTGGCCGACCGATCGCATGTGGGGCTAGGATAACTTTCTGCGATAGGTGACAGTTAAATATTTATTATCCATTCAAAAACTCGCCTATTATCCCTCTTTTGCATTCTATTCACTTGAGCCCTCATTTTTGGGTAGGTTGACCGAACCAGAGTTACACCGAATCATGGATCTTGATGTAGAAACAACATAAAATAGGTATAAAGTGGTGCTCTTAGCTTCAAGATGATTGCGCTGTTGTTCATTTTTGAGCGGCATAACCTTAAAAGAAACATTTCATTTGTGAACTGTGACGATTGACTTTTTTCTGATATAGTGTAGCACTCCGAGACTTCCCTAAAGTCGAAAGAAGCCATAACATTAGGGCAGAATATGTATTTTCGACGTATAGAAGGGCTGGAAGGGTCCTGGTATTGTCTGGAGGCCAGGCCACCCGCCAACGGCACAGTGGTGGAGCACCTAATCGGTCAGGTTACCAAAATCGAGAGTTAAACAAATATGTAGTGTATTACTTAGCCGCCTCTCCTCCTTTGAGCATTGTCCACTCCGTTCCCCTTAGACAATATCCCGCGTCAGCCAGCACATCACAGTCGGTGCTACATTAATAACACCCATGAAAAAAGCCCTTTCAGCCCTCAAATTTCCATGCCAATCCGATGACGCTCGACTGATCCCTCTTGACAATTCTGCTGGATCTTGATTTTTATCCTGTATGGGAACTGTATTGGAGGATGGGGGAATGTGTTGTCCATTACACTTGTCCATCGATAATCGTAGGAACACTGGACTGAAAACAGAACCTCAGAACAAAGGACGGGATTTAACATAGTTCTGCGTGGGTGGTTTTGCGCCTGTTTTTCCTTGCCACCTCGTTCGCATTTCAGTGCTGCCCAGACATATCTATCTGGATTAGATCCAGATGGTAGTGGCTGGAGGAGGTATCGCGTGTTGGCATAATTAACAACTTCAAAAGGGACCGTAGACAGCTCCGTTACGAGCTTTTCCAGCTGGCTTACAGCTAGTGTCAAATCAGTTGTTAATAACTTTCCTCCACATCACGGGACTGGGGTAGTTGCCGAAGGTAGATGTAATTTTTTGGCCCTTCTGTTAGAAGTCTCCACATATCCTCTCAGTCGCAGCATATGACCTTTTTCCTTGAAGCTAAGACTTATCGCCCAGCAATAGAAAACACAATAGTTGCCCTTCAAGACCGGTTTTGCTTTCAGCTGTCAGCAATGTAGCGCCCCGCGACTTCTCTGAAGAAAAAAGAGGACATAATACAGAAGCTGAATATGTATTGTTGACCTGTAGAAGGGTTTAGGGACCAATGGCATGGCTCGAAGGCCGGGCCACCCGGCAGTGGGACAATGACGGAGCTACTAAGTGATGGGTTACCACAATCGAGAGCTAAACAAAATAGCAGTGTATTACATAGCTTCTAGACCTTTCTGTAGGCCTCCAACAAGGCTACTTCTAGACTCTCATGCCTTTTAAGGTCAGTAGACGTGGGGAGACATGAGCCTCATTTTTCACAGAATTAGGTTCTAGTAATCTAGTTTACATGTCACACAACCTTTACCCATTTCATTAATCTTTGATAGTTGCTCACTATTTACCGCATCTGGAAGAAAATTCACTCCAAGTCTTTTTACTCTGGAGGCACTTTTTTGCAGTTTACTTTACTCCTTTTGAGAATTTTTACATTTAAGTCCAAGGACTTGATTATTGAATGATTGACAATGAAAAAGTATCACTGAGTTATGATGGATGAATAAACTACGTGGAATAATAAGAAGCATCAACTATTTCTCGTATGTCGACTTATCAAGTTAATCCACTCAAGCAGTTTGTTAACCGAGGTGGATGAGAGGAAGAAGCAGTAGTGGGTGAGAGATGTAAATATGCAGCGCATTTTGTGTACACCACGAGGCTATCTTGGATAATTAGCGCCAAAAACAAAACGAATGCGCTATGGAACGTAGAGGACCGGTGAAAAGATTTCCGCATTTCAGGAGTAATCTATACTGGTAGCAGTGTCGACGGATCTTTCCCCGCACCCCCGCTTCTATCAAGAACGACACGAATTTCCAACTTCGGCTCAAAACAGCCAGATTGATCCACTGGATCTACCTCAGAATAGAAAGAATGGTCCGAACAAGTACAACCTCGATTCCAGTACGCCGTCTATAATGGTATTAATGAAGAATGCCTAAAGCTATTCTACTCATTCCGAGCGAATGAACGCCAAGGCTGAAGCGATAAACACCGAACCTAAATGACATTATTGAAATGTAAAATTGCAATTCGTTAATTGTTCGTTTAACTGTCGGTTTCATTCACTAAGGAGCTCCATCATTTTACTCCACTGGGTAGCTTGGCTTTTGGCCATGCCAGTAGCTCCGTGCCCTAATTTGCGTAGGAAATACATATTCGGCCCCAGGATAATGTACTTTTTTCTTCAGGGAAGCCTCGGAAGGCGACAGTGTACGTTATTCAATGATTATGATCAGGCCATTATAAGCACCTTCGGAAATGCAGAAGCTGTGCGAATGGCCCATTCAAAAAATACTTTCTTCGTAAAAACACCTCATAAACATTAACGTCAAAGACGAATTAAGCTTTTGCACTATTTAAGCTACTAGTTTAAATTGTACCTCCTAAGTAGCAATGTATCGCAACCAGGATGGTGGCTCTAAGGCGAGTATTTAAGTCAGAATGGTCTTCATTCTGCATGGTTTCAATTTCCATTTCAGTGCTCCGTTTGACGTGAACAATATGGGTTCTTTCATCTTCCTGTCTTCCATTTTCTTGCCACTTTTGTTTCACTTGGGGGGGGGACAACTGCAGGTGCCTCTATTCTTGGGAACAATTCTCCTCGAAGGTCTGAGATAGTTCTTCTGGTAGCATAAGACTTCCGATGAAGCTGAACTAAACACATTTGTCCTGAGGACATAGCCTTTGAACAATTGTACCACCTACGTCCAGTTGATGATTGGCTATCATCTCGGTGCTGCGTTGGGAGGTTGTTTGCAGCATCGTCGGGTTCGGATGTCTGCACGCAGTTAGATGTTGGCCACAAATGCCTTTCAGCCTCGGTTTTACCTTTTGTGAAGCTGAATGTGTTCCTTAGTTAGTCTGATGCAAGTACTACCCCTTTTAGACTGAAAGTTTCCAGGGAAATTTAATAAAAGTAGGCAAAGTGATGAAGTGCATTCTTGGCGGGGATGCGAATCAAGAATAAGCAGATTTGACAGTAGCAGAGAGCATATATGTGTTACTGGCCTTCACAAGTCATTTGCCAAGCTGTCCATTGAGGTGTTCTTGATTGGATCTTGTGCAAATACTGAGTACACTTTTGGGAGACCTTGTAGATCTCATTATTCATTTCTGGCCACTAGCATCTTCTCAATTCTCGATTTTACTGACTTCTGTAAATCTTCGTTCTACATCCCTTTTATGGCCCTTTGTGGAGTGCTCCCATATGTCAACGAGTAGATTATTCCATGGAATCACTAATGGCTATGGAAGGATACATTCAACAGTAAGCACGCCTTTAGCAGTACCACGTCGAGACAGATGGTCAGCATGTGAACGAATCTAGGACTGTTATACCTTCTGCAGTGTCTTGGAACTTTAACGCAATGAGCAAACATACAGAGACAGAAAAGTTAAAAAGCTAAATACTTTATGAATCGCTGATCGGGGATCATGATTAATGCCATTTACCAAGTTTGATATACAAGTCGGCAGGAAGAAGTTGGAAGAGTACCCATGTGAAACCTTTGAGGATCAAATACCTACAGCAGGCTTAAGAGGTTTGGGAAAAGTTAGAGTTAGGTGAATGAATGGAAATGCAGAATTAGCCACAAAGATGTGCGAATTCAAAGCAAAATTTGGCGTTCCTCCACCACCCACTCTCTGCATCACACAGTTCTTAGGGCTGCTGGAAACTTACTTCACGCGCCCTATGACATTTCAAGACAGGCATGTCTAACGGAAATGCTCTGGACCGCAGGAGTTACTATATTTGTCTGGGCTTGTGGTATTTAGATCCTCTGTTGTGCTGTCACAAGATATCACATTACATCTAGCTGCACCTTCGAACCCCCTTATTAAGATTTAGAATAAACAAGTGTTTTCAATGTATTTTTGGTAAATTTTTTTATCAGTTAGTTGATTACAATACCGAATTTGAAAGTAATTACCAAAGTTGCGACTAACTGATGGAGTCTACAAGATCTATGCATGAAGCTTCTGATATGTCGGAATTCTCGTCTCAGGAATGTGTGGAATTTAGATCCTACGGGGGTTATGTATGGCTGCAGGTTTTAAGACGAAAGTGAAACTGAAGGATTTGCAGATGATAACTTCTAAACCAGCATAAAAGCATCCTTTCTAAATACTGTCCAAGTCCAAATGAACCTCTAAATACTTAGCAGTTAGGCACTAAGTCCCAAAATTTTCAAGGTCACCTTCAATTTCTTCTGCGGAACCACGAATGTCTGGAACTTTTAATTAACGGGAATTTATTTAGAGATCTTAAAACTCGCCACGCCATTCTTGATATTCCTTCATTTGAGTAAGGTGGTTCAAATCAAGGAATGGTCAAATGCGTGACCGAAACTGAATTGTAGCATAATAAAGAACAATTGGGACGTCGCGAATCACAGTAGTCTAAATAATGAATAAAATAAAAGGCGCTTTTGCATGAATAGGACCTACTAAAACGGAGGGATGAAGAGAATGTGGACGTGAGCGCCGAGCGAGGGGTCTTGGCACCAGTCCCATGACCCTTCAGCATAAATCTTATTTAGTAAATCATCACCGTGAAGGTTGCATAGTGTATTAAGACGACAACAACGACGAGGAGGAGGATGACGACGTCGACGGTGTGACTGGCAAATCATCATGCCTAATAAAACCCGTTGCCAAGGCAGAAGGGGAACACAGTAAGCGTGTGAAGATGGCCTGGATGGAGTTCATCTAAAGTTAAAATTGACAGCAGATTAACCCCAAATCATTGAAAAGCCGAAAGATTGGAACATTGACCCTAATTCCATTATTATAACTATACTGTGAGGTCTCAGGCACATTTTAATTTACGGCACCTATGTGTCACTTATCGGCTTCGTAGAACGCCCTCCTGCACACACTCCGTGCACACGCACGGGGATGTTTTAGTGCTTAAATTGTGCCTTTTGGTAAGAGATGCATAATCTGCACAAAAAAGTTTTACATACCGACTTACAGCCTCTTCACTTTGGCGCAATCAAGAGGAGCTAGAATATTCCATGGTACTAATAATGAAAGTATTGGAATCTCATATGATTTCAGTCACCATGGCTCAACATAAAAATAAGTTAATTCCAAGGAATTTTAAAAGAATAAGTATTGTATAGAGAAACAAGAGTTTCCGACTGGTTGATGCGTTTGGATTAGTTGTAAAGGCAAAATCTTGAGAAATTTTTTTTCTTTAAATATACCTTTTCTAAGGGCAAATAAGACTACTCATATTGGCTATTCACCCAAACTCCAAGTCAGTGCAGTGTAAAAATTATCTTTAAAGGCTTTGCTTAACTCAACTTCTGTGGTGTTTCGATAGTTGTGCCATCGAATTAAATAAAATGACTTAAGTTTAGATCTCGAACGAGTCTTTTGTGATTCGAAGAAATTCTATAATGAGTATGTGCCAGGAAAGTTCCGTAACCTGACATTTTTTATTGTACCCTATTGTAACGCAAAATAAGCTAGGCATCCTTCTCTTTCACTGTGGCGATTCTGTTCTATCTGAGTAGGATCCAGAGGACTAGTTGTGCATATTCCATTGCAAATGAGTCACTATCAAGACATGTACAGACAATCAGCACTGCCTTTTTTCATTTAGTCAAAATCTTTAATTCTTAAAAGGATGTATGATTTGGTGGAGTGGTGATGTCTTACGAAAAGGTGATGCAATATGTGCGCTTAGTGTTTCTTGTGGGGTCCTAATTTGCTTTTTTAGATGCAATGAAATACTTGGTTATGTCAATGACCAAATAAACATCTGCTTCCATGCTCTGGTCAGAAATTCTTATTCTGAAATTCAAATAAGATTTTGCTAGCTAATGGTTGTCCAGCATGACTATTTAGCACCACGAGACTTCTTTTAAGACGAAAAAGGACCTAATAATAATGTGCTATCGACGAACAGTTAGGCTTGAGGCTACTGGCATGGTCCGGAGTCCGAGTCGCTTAGCGGAGGTACAATGGCGAAGCCCTCGGCTCCCGCTTTACCAAAATGAGGAGTTAAACAAACTACCAACATGTTGCTGCTTAGTATTTTTGCTTCGATAATGATTTTTCTTCAATCTGTGGTTTTTTTTAGCTTGTCGTTAGCGAAAAAGCAAACCGATGTAGAGGCATGACTCGATGTTGGTAAAAAACGTAATTAATGTTCCATTCATTTCGGAGCAGTGTGGATTAATAAGCCCCAATCACTTCAACTAACCACAACTCGCCTTGTATACGGTAACACTTCATGAAGTAAACGCTCCTAATCTTTGGTACTTGGGTTCAGTTACGCAAATTCTTAAATTTTTTACGTGGTTGCTGATATTAAGTAAACCCTAATTCCATAAGACGTTCCATCATTGTTTCAAGTTAATTCAAATTTTTTGTGTAGCTAATTATGTTGAGCCTAATGTTACGATTGTGTGACAACGCTGGTCTTATGAAAATTACTTACTACGATAAATGAAATCTCAGGAATGGCAGTGGGTTCAGGTCCAACCGTGGAACGTGAGTTAAGGCTCGACTTCTTTTGGAGTAATTAAAAGCTAATAGATTTAACGTTAATGGAAAAATAAATTTGTAAAGAAATCATTTAGGTTTTTTTCAAGATTATTCATACGTCTGTGTATCGGTGTGCACAATCGTCATCGGTTTGATTGTTTAATAACCCCCCAATTCTCACAAATAACCAACAAAACAAGATGGCTTATAATGGCATGATTATGAGTGGGTTTTTTGGTGGAACCAGAACCGCTTAAAAATGGTTGCCAATGATAAGCTTGTGATGCATTTAAAGGTGTTTATAACCTCCAAGTGAATGGAAGACAGCTGAACGTGAATACGTGTATAGTTGCTTCAGGTGTGGGCTAATTGCACCCTATCACTGTTATTGTCACAAGGCAAGGTATGCAGAACTACCCATTCATCTGAAGACAAATAATTCGCAGGAATTACTAAAATAGACTTCTGTGAATCGTAAAATGTTTACCCCTTTGGAAGAAACTAAGATGGATGTAGCTCCATAAATATGGGTCTCATTTCTCCTCTCGTGAACCAATCAGCACAAATATCAGAGCCCTAAATAAATGAGGTGTGATTTAAATGCAGTAATGGATAACAATTTGCCGGTAAAATGAACAATTTAATAGTACCGTGGGGTGGCACTATAAGAGGTACCAATGAAAATTGTGGTTTGTAAGCGCAACACCCTCTCTCACTCTTGTAGTTTGCTTTCAGAATCAAAATTTCATGACGCAAATTCGCCGATTTAAAATTTTGTTTGACTCAAACGTCAGTCAAACTGCCTCAAAACGTTTCTGTCACCTGTCAGGCTAAACAATTAGCA
Source organism: Echinococcus granulosus (assembly GCF_000524195.1). NCBI lineage: Eukaryota > Metazoa > Platyhelminthes > Cestoda > Cyclophyllidea > Taeniidae > Echinococcus > Echinococcus granulosus. The sequence continues at coordinate 383,045 of NW_020170422.1, read as the reverse complement.
TTTTAGCATTAAAGTTGGAGAGGGGATAAAGAGATACAAGAGAGACGTGCCTTTCACTTTCACTCTTGTTCGGAGGTTAAAGATCACTTTCAATTTTAATTTAATGTCGTTTTCCTTATTTTTAATTGTTAAACGTTTAAAAATGGGTCAAATCAGCCCCCTACATGATCAAAGGTTCAGATTCTGAATCACCAACATTTGACATTTAAATAAAATAAGCAAATCGTGAATAGGATGTAGAAACCTACTTGCTAAGAATTTGTTGAAAGCTGGTTTCTTTCCAAAGAAAACATATTTTGGCTCGTAATCCTATAATGATTGCCAGTGAAAAGCAGTACATTTGACAGATTCTTAATAAGTCCAAAAATGGTGTAGCAAAAGAGTCTGGTGGAGATTTGATCTTACTTAGTAGGTTCAGATAATTAACTCACCGTTTTGGAAATGGACTACTTAGCGGCCCTGCCATTGTACCTCCACCTGGCGGCCTGACTTTCGGGTAACGTCAGTAGCCCCTGGCCCTTCTGTATGCCGACATTGCATATTCTGCCCAAGTATTATACCTCCCTCCGTCTTTTTAAAGTCTCAGGGAGCTATACTTGCATTATTTGAAAGATAATTTTGCATCAAATAAAAAGCTTGAAGTTTTTTTTGTTTATTTTTGATACTACTGATTATAGCCTTCACAAGTCAAGAGGTAACCATGAGGTATGAGTTGCCCTCCTTTGAATCTTGTTGGAAAATCGCAATCCATTACCAAAACACTTTTCCGGTTTCTTGGTCTAACACCCATTCCACTGTGATTTGGCACTCCAATTCACCAGCAATTCAATTATTTCTGCAGAGACAACGAATTAATGAGGTTGCGGAAGCAAAAGTAACCACGCATTGTTTTGGATATCATTACTTCAGGCGCTATTTTGCTTCATTTGTATTATAAAATAAATAGGTAAATCAAAGACTATAGAATTGAGAAAAGTGGGCTTAGGTCGGCTATGGATCAGTGGATCAGATCTTGACGTGAACCCATTAAGAATTTGCGCCTGTGTGTTTTGTCTTCCAATTTTGTGCATTGCTAATTGAATAATACTAAATATTTTAATGCTCTACAGGACTTTAAATTATTGAACACCCCACCCTTTTACGTAATAGGCTATTTTCACAGGTCATTTTGCATCCCGAGTAGGCGAGGAACAACTGGTATCCGGCGTCTCTTATCCCGTCCCGTTCAGTTAAGATAATTACTCTAGGTGCCAAGGGTCGAATAATAAAAAGGCGTAGTTTTGTCTCCATCTTTAATGAATATTGTTGGAAAGCAACTAAGAGAGTGTCTGGCTTTCCAGTCTCTTTCCGTCGGAAATTGTTAGCGAAATCGTATTATAAGCACAACACTTAAGCGGTTGCCTTGTGGTGCCACTTTGTTTGATTAAACAGTTCTGCTTAGCTATTGTAAATCTCCCTTGTAAACATTTTTACCAGGAGAGGCAATCTTCTCATCTATCTTCGATGCATTGTGGCAATAGATGAAGGAGCGCTTTCAAGACTACGCAAAAAAAGTCACCACACAAAAATTTACAAACAGCAAATAGGAGAAAAAGAGAACAGGTTTAAAAACGATTGGCCGATTCATACAGACGGACACTCAAAGATGGTGAATGCGTGCATAGGCATGTTTTTTTAACACCAACAATCTACTGTTTACACCAGGCTCGCTTGCAAATTCGTGCGCTCAAACACCCAAGCACACACAGAGGAGAATTGCAGGCTTGAAGAAGGCAGAAAGAGCCTGTTTAAACGCGATTTTGCGTACAGCAGTCTATCAAGCACTCCTCTTCTCCACTTTCTCAGTTTTCGCGTCTTCGTTGACCTCCTGCGTGCGTGTGTGTGTACATCTTGTTGACTGACTGGTAGGTTTGATGTGTATGTAAATAAGCAAGTTAACTATCTACCCAACTATCCCGAGGTTATCTGCTACAATTACTTCACCTCAGCTCCGTCCTGATTCGATCTGTGGTGACAGACTTTGAAAGCTGCAACGTAGTCGATGCCTTCTCTCCTAAAAACCAATTAAAGTGTGCCACGCAACCGAGTCCTGAAGATGAGAGGACTGGCAGTGTGCAGTTGAGCAAAACTTCGCTAAAAGTAGGTAGATGGTCCTCATTATTGGCAAGAGACCTTCTTTGGTTCTGTTTCATACATAACTTAATTAGAAATCGAAGCAAACAGAGGTACCACGAGGCAAAAGTGTGTCGAATTGAAGGTAATATTTTCATTATGCTTTTTCATCGGCGCCTTCTTTGTGAGGAGAGGGAAGTTGGAGTCAAGCTTAAAAGATGACAATAGGAAGTATTCAATTCGAAATGAGTTATGCCTAAGGTAAATGTCCCAAGTGGAGGATGAAAACGCTCTTTGATTCTTGTATATTATTTTGGTGCTTTTCATCATGTCAAGTGCTACTGAGTGAAAGCTGACACTGGAGCAATCATTGAGTTAATCCATCACCCCAAATTCTAATACATAACTATTTTTTGAACCTGTAGCAACAGTGTCTGAGATCACAATACTTTCTTGGCTTTGAGAATAAAAGTGAATATTATTTGAGGCACTTTATTTACTTATGGTAGCTACAAAATGAGAGGATTACAAATACACGGCGACCTCAGTTATGGCCGACTGCCATTAATCTGCTATCTGAGATACTTTTCTCCCTACTTAATGCATTTTTGTCATTTTTCTAAAAAAAACACCTTGAAGATAAGTCTTTTTTGCTACTATCCCTTTTAGGTGTATTTGTGACAAAGTAATATCCACTTCGGATGGAAGAGGAAAAATTGTAGCTAAAAATTACCTCTTTTATCATAACTATTTCCCCTAGATATTTTTTCTTCGACAAATTCATCGGCAAAGTTGGCCTTTTTCCCCTTACTTGGACTTCTCCTTAAGTTCTCCGTAGCAATTGCACCAGCGTAATATTTTCTTCCACTTTAAATCTACTTTTGTATCAAAGCATCGTTGTTGTTATCTGCCAAAGTGAGTCCCAAAACTAAGTTGTTTTAGGTATTTATAAAATTGGGATTCAAGTCCATTGAAATGTCAAGTTTATGAGGTGCCGCCTGGCTTTGTCATCGACGAACAGATTATACGGTTCGAAAATGAATGCTTAAAGTCAATGCACATCAGTGGAAAAACTAACATTTTTTTGTTTATACCAACTGCCTGGTCTTAGCCGACCCCTCTTACTAGCCATGACGGTGGCGCAGAGGCCTCTTGCTGCTGCCAGTCTTGAGGAATCTTTAAAAACAGACTGAACCTCAAAAATATCATTTAAGCCCTTTCCGGTAGACTTACAGACATTTAAACTACTTCGTTTTATTTTGCTCTGTGTACGTGAATAAGAAACGGCTTGTTCATACAGGAAGTCTTGATACTTATATCCGTTTCGTAAATACCATCAATTTACCAGATATTTATGCTTCCAGAAGACCGCTTACACCTGCACAAGCATCACTTCAGGGGTGGACTAGCTTGTCACCACAAGAATTTTATTTACTCATACAGCCGTTCTTCTGGGTCCAGATAGCAAATTTTTCCAAAACGGCAACAATAGCAGCAACCAGTCAGCAATGGAAAACCTAGTCCACACTGCTAAATTTGTTGCAGCCACATTTTGAAAAAGTTTTCCAGTGAGATCTACCATTATTCTGTACTTTGAAGAGCACTTGTTGCATTTGAGACAAATGTTGATTTATAATAGCTTTCAAGTACATTTTTTCTTTGTGCCTACCAAATAATAAGTGAGGTTTAATTCCAGAAATGTGTAGCTCTGCTTTTGACTGTATCCACCCTACTCTTGGTAATTTATTAAAGGTTTTCAAAACAAACACAAATTTCACCTTTACACTGATCCATAATTTGGGGGAGAGGGGTGAGTAGGCTCCCCGTGTTCAATTAACCACGATTGTCCGGTAGCTATAGCGCAAAAAAGATCTGGCAAATTTTGGGAATGATATTATGCTTCTTTAGCTGGGATACCAACCCGTTAGACCTGTGAAAATGTGTTGCAAGAAGCCGGCGGGAACCTTCTCATAATTACTTAAAATAAATGAGCTTAAATTCTTAAATTCGTTGTTAATGATATCAATTTGTGAAGAATCCAGAGTCAGGTTTTTCAGCAAAGGATCTATACCGCTGATAGCCGGTTCAAAACTGCGTGTGTTTTGTGATCCTAAAATTGATCACTGAAGTAGTACAACTTGTCGTACGTAAATGTGTTAAAGATTTTATAACGTAATAAAGAAGTTGCCCTTCTGAGATGGATGTCCGAACATCGCATCCTAGGGATAAATGGGTCATGGCTTCTTCCCCTTGTAACGTCAAAATTAACCCCCTGATGAAAATGTTGTGACGTGACATTCCACTAAACACGTGAGGCCGTTAAACGTATGAAAAAAAAATAAAAGGGACTTTTCCCTTTTGCCATGCCTATCCCGAGCTAGCAACCCACGTAGTAATCAGAGTATAAAGTGAGAATGTTAAAAAAGGCCAGTTTGTTAATCAAAGCCTTAGAGATGTGAGTCCCTAACGAATCGTGTGACGTAATGGTCTATTATTAGGGCCCGACAAATTTG
>NW_020170422.1:235421-378320 GCF_000524195.1 Echinococcus granulosus | reverse complement strand
ATCTCCCTTCCTTCCTATCGCCCACCTGTCGGCCTGCTTACACACATACCTATGCACTTACATGAACACACAAATACCTGCCTTTGTACCATGATTTGTTGGACAACGTTTTGAAAAAACCACTTATTTCATGAACACAAAAATGACCTTATTCCATGAAATTAGCTTATCAAGTGCTGAAGTTAATTGTCAATTGTGATACCGTGGAGACATTCTATGATTTTGCGACTTCTTTAAATCGGCAGGGCTTAAATTATGAGCACTTTGTATAAAGATTTGTGAAATTTCCAAATTTTGAGTGGTTAGATCCAGATGCATTAAAGAAAAATCGACTACCACTACTGCTACTGTTGCAGTAATGAAGTCCATTGTTATAATCTTTTGTATGACGAGGGGACTTGGGTCATGGGAATCACAGCGTCACCTATGTGTGACCCTAGTAGCGAATGTGGCCACTTTTATCCCCTAAACATATGGCAGCCAGCTGAGTAAATGGTGTGATTCCAATAGCCACTATGACAATGAATGCTTGCCTGGGCTGATGACCCAACTTGCTTTACTTTAGCTTTATAGCTAGAGCCTTAGAATGGTTTTATGCATTAAGAAAAGTGGTAGGAAATAGGTTTAGCAGGTTTGGCCTAATAGCACTAGAACAACAAGAAACAATTGCCTCTTCTTGATGTGTCAATTCAATGATCATGATATCAGCCCACTTTAGCGCATTTCTGATTAACCGTATCCAGGCGATAGTTTATTTGTTAAGGCCATCTTAACTTATGTGAAAATACACACAAAGATGTGGATACTTGCTTGTTACATGATGTGAGCATGCTCCCACTTTTACTCTTAACGGACGCCTATTAATCTCAACAACTGCTGTGTAAATTTGCGCTGTCCCTTTCACTCGCTCCGAAAGTGGGTTCTCACACCACCAGTCCCGCCGTAGCCAATGGCCCCAGGGCTGGGAATTGGTAAACTTTTTAAAATTCGCCATGCCTCAAATCGCTTACACCTTTTTGATGGTTGGTAACCTCGGTTTTTTTGTCCGAATAATGGTCCCAAAGTAGTTCGAAAATTGGACGAGGCAAAGTTTAAATTCTAACGAATCAATGGGGTTAAAATTTAGAAAAAATGGCGCCATTTTGAAATGAAGTAAGTGATTTCTCATTAGAGGTACATGCCCAGCTACCTTGATTCTCAACTACTTGGCATTAGTGGACCATTTGAGAACACTGAGAGTAAGCAGATGCGCAGTTTTGTGATCAATTTAGCCTGTAAAAGATTGTCAACTTGTCTGTTGATAATTTTACTATATTTTTCTTATGATAATGGTGCAATTACGTGAAAAATGGCAACTTAAGATCCATTTTTAATAATGAGAGGTCCGGATCTGTCCACAGTGCGTATGCCCATTGAATATATGACTCTGCAATTCCCATTTTCTCTATTAATGCGATTTAAGTGAGGTGGAGATTGGAGCATGGTCTCTAAAATTAAAATCATGCTTATAAATAAGTAAGTGTTTATGGCCTTTAGAGTTTCAAGTTTAAGTTACGGATGAAAAAGTTAAAACATTTACGAATAGTGGTGCAGGGAAGGAACTTGAGGTTCAAGTGGGCCCAATAGGGAGTTCCGCACTTTTGCTGCCTCAGGTACTCCTACTCGTAAATTTAGGTAGATTAAGATAACTTGACTTCAAATAGGGAAAGTCAAATGATTTGTACAATTGGAAATGTCAGGGAGGGCATGGCACAGAAATGTGAACATAGAAAGGCACTAATTTAATCGCATCGCAGAGTCCAGTTTTGCAATTATCATCCAATTCATCTTGCTTTTATTAACCACCATTATTTCCATGCACTTTTCTTTTGTTCTGTTGTCAAAATTTGTACAAGTGGGAACGAATTTTGACTGGTTTTCTTGAGTTACCTTTTACACATCAGAAGGTTTGTAAAAGTGTTTGCCTAAACAGTGCAAATGTTCACGTAGAACCGAATCCCGCTCCATTTGTAACTAGTTGAAATCCGGTACGGAGGGTGCAGTCCTCATGGCTTAAAAGTATGGGTGAAAAGAACACAGCATGGCGACACACGTTTGCTGTGGTATCCACGCTGTGGTATCCACTATTTGTCGTACATTTGGAAAGTGACATATTTTAGGGTAGAAGGGGGGAGGGAGTAAGGAAACCGTCTTTAAGCGCGTATCCGAGGTGTTTATGACCTCTGGGTTAGGGCAGGAGGGAGGGAGGAGGAATAGGGCAAACGCTTGCGCAACAGCTGATGCTAACCAATTCGGCCTGCCCTCGACCCTCAGCTGATTGGCTGCTTTTGCATCTGGCGCGCATGCACGCGCGCACGCGAATACGACTACATATTGGGTGCTAGCCAATCACAAGGCTGTCACCGCACTTATAAATTTGTTATAAAGAAGACCACAATGTGTACCAAATGCTTTGACTCCGTCCTGACTTGACCCACTAATCACATTACTCGGACCGGGGATTTTTTTAAACCTCAAGTAAAAAATCACAGAAGATGAGTGAAGCACTCGATCTGAGCGTGAACGCGGTGGTAGCGTCGGTGGCAGCGACTGCAGCCACAGTGGCACCTCCACCGCAGACTTCGTCTGTGGACCAACTGGACTCTACCAACACCGCTAGTCTTCTATCCTTTCCCTGCGGTGCAGAGTTCCTGCAGAAATGCGCAGCGACTTTCAGTACTCTACCTCATAGCCAAGCCCTCCCTCTCGCCAGTCTGCCACCCACCGCCCTTCTGCAGGCGCCGCCACCGCAGTCCCCGTCAAATCGTGAGTTTTTAGTTCTCTTTCGATTACGATGAGCCCTTTTTCCATGAGTGGTTTTAATGAGAGGGCTACCTTTATCTACAGAAGATACCTATTTTCATGCCCCACTATAATGACCATGATAGTAAATTTGTCATACCTTGGTGGGGAAAAAGTAGAAATGAAGGGGTGGCACACCATACTGTACCGTCTGATAAATCTATTACTCACCTTTTACCCTCCCCTCACTCTTTCCAGATACCTTGTGTGATTGGAATGTGCGGGTTCCTCGTACTCTCTTGTTAGGCCCAAAGAGTTGGAGGGGGAGTGAGTTAGACGGCCCCTGTGGTTGAGTTGGTCCTGAAGCTCCATCGCTGTTTTGCTTTTATGCATTGATTATCCGCTCTTCAGTGTGAATGGGAGGGCAGGCATGTCCAAAATGTCCATTTTCTATCCATCTGGCCTGTTTGGGTGAGGGTGAATAAAAAGGAAAGATTAAAATGTGCGAATTGAGCACCAGGCTGGGGCGTCGGGGAGGGGTGTGGGATGTGAGATAAACAAATTCTCCATCGGACTGTCCGAATTTTAGATTTCGGGTCTCCGCTGGCTGCGCACTCCATGCTGCCTTGTGCAAACCAAAACCATTGTTGTCTTTATCTGAATCTCGTTCGTAGATTTTTTAGTCGATGCGCTGAAGCAGATCAAGTTTCCTTGTTCATTCTAGAGTATAAGGATAACAACTCGAAATAAAGTCGGCAGTATAAATTCTGCTACTAAAACCCATATGGATATGATTTCCTGCCAATTGACTTTTTCTCTATACAAAGGCATGCTTTTTGTCTCCTCTCTGCATACCTTGACGATTAACGTAACTTTTAGACTTTTTCTAAGAAAAAATGCTGATCGACAGACTGAAATTGGCAAATATTATATGAAAATATATTAAAGTAATGGGAAACCTGCCTCCAAGCACTAACTTTAAAAGTGAAATTACTTCTCCGTGTAACGTGAAATTTCGTTTCCTTAGTCATTGATACACTTAGGGTAACAATGCTATTTGTGGCGACCCGCTAATCCCGTGATTGACTTGAGAAGAGGAAACGGACTAGAGTACGCAAACACTATACTCACTGTAGCATTACTGTTTTGAAAATCTGTTTTTCTTTGTTGTCATAAGCAAATATAATCACGATGGTTTATTTTCATACCTGGACCCATTCCTTTTCCCCATTTTAATAATTGCATTCGTCGCTGATCAACACAATACCTGTTGGTTAGCCTCTAAATTTGCAGACTCATCTGCAAAGATTAGATTTTCACGATTTCAGGAACAAATAAGCCTTCTGCTTACGCCCATTCAAGTTGAACTTTTTTTCATTCATAGAACCTTGTGCTTTATGTCTCTGCACAGCCTTTGTGTACCCTGACCACCACTGTGTCCTTTGTTTGTTTTAGAAAGGAGACCTATTAACAAAGGTTAGCATATTAGTGTAGCTCTTCCTCCCCTCCCCCTCCGAGACTCCCCTGAAGATAAACGAAGACATAATACCCGGGGCAGAATATGTATCGCCAAATTACAGAAGGACTGGCGGGCCAACGACACGGCCCAGAGGTCAGGCCGCCCGAATGAGGTGCGATGTCGAGCTCTCAAGTTGCCCATTACCGAAACCGAACAATTAAGGAGTTACATTAGCATACAGGGCTGTCGTTTTTAAAACCGCAACTATGACGATTATTAGAAATTGTGGTTCCGCTTTTCTTTTAGACCTAAGTTATTGAATGTCCATAGCTCGTAACTATTCAATCACCCCTAAAGCAGTTTACGCGTTCGCTGTCAAATTAATTTGCGACTCCAACAAAATTCAAGGTTAGGAAATTTTTGTCAAAGAGCTGTAAATAAATGTGTATATAAGGCCTTAAAACGTAAAAGAGTGAAAATTTTGGCGCAGTGGACGAAGAGGCAGATGTAGGCGTGTAGGTCTTTTGCTGCGCCTCTAACATTGAACACACGTGGCAGTGGTGATGATGATGGGTAAGCAAAGGAATAAATGACTGAGCGACTAATATTTGCATTTGCTCTTAGTCATGTATTAAAGCGCCTCCCCGTTTCTAGGATAAACATATTGTATCTAGGGTGATAGGCTGAGAGAGGCGATGGCGTCATGAGTAGAAACCGTTGTGATTGCGTGGATTAGCACACAAACAAATGTACATGTGAGTTTGTGGTCTCATGCCGTACTTCCTAACCCTTTGACCTGGCCAAGAAAGTGCCACGAGACTGGTGAAGGAAGAACGTTTTGTATAAGGTCTACACAAGATAAGATGTCTACAGACCGGAAGTAACGTGGCATTGATTCTTATCCCCCTCCTCCTCCTGCTTCTGCTGCGACTTGTGGACTTCCGGAGGCACTTTTTTCCTCCTGCACAACTTACTCCATAACAGAAGGGTCAAACGATGAGTGAACGTTCTCACTTTGTACTACCGAGTGTGAATGAATAAACACAGTGGCTTTGTTCCGTGTATGTGTGTGATGCTGCTAGAGAAGGTGATGGTCTTGCCTCTACGGCTGAGTCACTCATGAAATATAAATTTTCAAAATAATTCACGAAACCATATATATTTGGAGTGCGGCGGTGTTGGTGGTGGCGGCGTTGGTGGTGGAGGAGGTGTTGACAAGCTGCAACGGTTTATGGACACCCCAAGTCCGGTAGTGGTTATTACTTCCGGCTTCAACAAAATACACCAATTCGGACAATTGTTAACTTGCCTACTCTCAAATCCGGCCACAATTGATTAACCCCTTTTTTTGCGTAGAAAAACCGCCTTCCTTCATCAATGCATGGAGAATCTGTAAAATAAAAAGAAAAAAATGAAGAGGAGGCTTATTAAACCTTATTCCATCAATGATAAAGTGAATTATTTTGCCACGTGCGCCTGTATGTGAGCATTAGCCTTGCCTACGGAAGAGATATTCTTTTTCACAACTTTAATTAGCACGCTGTCATCTTCTTCAAATAACAATCATTACTATTACTACTTCTACTTCAAAAGTTGTAACACTTAGATTGAGCAAAAAACTTTCTTTAAAGGGTGTGAGGTAAAATAAATCAGTAAATACCTTAAAGAAGTGGGTTATGTTTTGAGAAGGGGGAAGCAGTGGTCATTCGTTGTCTGTTGCATTGTCAGTACTTTTACCATGTTTGAATTTCCATGATTTTGAAAATGCAGACATTATCACTTTGATTTTGGAAAGGCATTTTGACGTGTACTTCTGCTAAATTAGGAAAGATGGATTTACGTAGCTCCTTAATCGATTTGAACATGAAGAAATTGACTGACATGTCTCCATAAACAGGAAGTAGAGAACCTCAGATGACTTATTTGTCAAGAGTGAATGATTTGTTTGCATCTAGTTGCCCACCTCAGCCTTCCATCAAGCTATTATGTTTTCGTTAGTGCGATTTCTTTAACATTTGAAATTATTGGTGGGCTTTTATCAAACTGACTGGGCGCCTATGAGCCCATGACTCAGTTGAGGATCCAAACCCTCTCTGAATTTATCAAGTCGGTGCTGTGACCGTATCACAACAATGAAAAGGCTCCATTTTTCATATTAGCCTATTTGCAAACAAAGTATGAGGTTCTAATAGGCGTAAGGACTGAGTAATTATTTTTGCCTTTTTGTAATAAGCTGTTTCCTCGTGAGTTGTCTGACCCTATCAATTTAGAGGTCAGGGGTGCCTGCCAGACCCACGCTTCAATCGTCACCGTCCTATAATTTGATCCAACATTTATCACGGTCGCTACATGTTGCATGTTTCATTGTTCCGATGAGCCACCAACTGTCATCATTTTTTGACAGATCTTACTATCTTTCACGAACAAAAAAACGCCTTAGGTCAAAACATCAACATCAAAACATTTTTTTATTGTTTTGAACTCTATCATTCTGTTTACGATCTGCGATTTGGCGCATTGATAACCATCACAATTGATGAGATCTTCATGTCACATGTTTGTGACATGCAGGGTCAGGCCAGAATATCGAAATATCGCCCATATGTGGCGATTGTCAGAAGGGCAGGAAGATAGAAAAGAAGAGCAGAAGTAGGAGAAAATGAAATCGGATACAGCCTCATACCGCCAATCAGGCTTGAGGCGTATAAGCAAGCCAATGTGGCCACACGTCATTTTGAGGTGGGTGTGTATTGTAGCCACTGCCTTTTGGGATGATATAAAATACACGTAGGCGCGTGCGCGGGTGCGTTTTGTGACAAGGAAGACAAGAGAGGGGCGTTAAGCTCGTAAATTATTTACCGAAAACCTGACAATTATGCTCCCCACTATCACACAATACTCTCTTTAACACCACGTCGCTATGGCAATAATATTGAACTATTCAAAATTGCGTGTTAGAAGTGAAGGCAGGTGAAGGGTGGAGGGGGTTGCGAAGGCGAAAGGCGGTAAGACACTCCAAAAGCCTGAATTATACATACACGTCACATTTAAATGCCTTCTTTCTTTCCCCTGGGCGTCACACCAACTCAAGCTTGTGTGGAGCAGTCATTAAAAAAAAGACAATAATGATCACGCACGCAGACAAGCAGGCAGGTAACCAAATCACGCACATTGAGGGAAAGGCATTTCTTTACCCTTTTTTAATTTATTGTAGTTCCCTTGGGTAGTGGTCCAATTCCCAGTTTTGTACCTCTCATGATACCACCTTTGGCGATGAACGGCCAGGTTACAAAGGAAGGTGGATCGAGTGCGATTGATCTGTCGGTCCAGACCATCCTCCAGACTCCCCATTGTCCCATTTCCGAGGCATTACTCACGTGGGGCTCGAATGCATCCCAAGTGAAGACCCCCTTCAATCCCCACCTGGTACCTCGAAGTGCTGTGAATAGTGAGTTCCTACTTTCTTACTTGAACCCACATGGCACATATATGCAGTGTGATTTCTTTATTAGTTGGTGACAATTTTGACCGAAACAAATCGGGCGTCAGAAACAGTGTGGTTAGGTTTCAAACGCATAAGGAGATATGTTGTCATGTTCCCGTTCTCAAGATAGTAACGAAATCATCAAGAAGCTTAAAAATAATTTTTGTCTTATTAGAGGAATAGAGCAGCTGGATTGTGGTGGTCGGCTTGCCTTCGAGCAGCTGGTGGCTAGGAGGTTAACTAGCTAGGCTGAAGGGATGTAAGCATCCTTAATTTCAACACATTTAAAGACAGAGAAGGCTTTATGCTTAGCGGTGACTGACCCAAACGGCTAATTCAAATGCTTATGCAAATCTAGAAAGATAGATCTTTAAGGACAGGTATTTTGCTTAGTATAGGAGTGTAGGGCAAATGCTGAAAGTATTTCCATGCTCATGCCAATAATGCCTAGTGAGATGATCGAGAGCAAACCTCCAAATCTGCTTTTAATAAGCAAAATTAATTAATGTATTTTCCAAAGCTGTAAATTTTGATTTCATGTGTCATCTTTGACTGATTTTCCGTGTTAATATAGAGCGGCATCGAGCAGTAAAAAATCGAGTTTCGCCAGATCTGTTGAAGCATGTTGACGCAGAAGGAGGCCCAGCACCTGCTGAGTGTTTAGGCATTATACCAATAAAGGACTTTTTTAATTGTAGCAAACATCACTTGTTCATGACAAAAGTTCTCTACATAAACATTGTCATGGTACAATTTATTCTATGTGAAAATTTAAATGCTTGGCAAGTTTGATTAATGTGCACATCAGCACCTTAACCAGTCATAAAAATGTTATCGTCATTTTGTGGTTCTTTCCTTTTAATAATTATGGAAACTAACTGAGGTTGTTTTGCAGTTTACTACTTTTTTCTTAGCTCATTTAACTGTTCGAAAGCCATGATACAGCACAAGTAGTCTAAAAAGTCTGTGCAATTAAAAAACCATTTTTTCTCAATTTCTTCACCTACCTCTGTGTCCAGCTTTCCAATCTATCGACAGCCTTCCTTTCCTCGACATATACTCCAGGAGTTTAGCACCGTATGACCACAAGGATTTCTTGAAGAAATTCTCCTCCTTCCACGAATGTGGCAATACGCAGTGCAGAGCAGCAGGATTAAAGGAACACTTCCACTGCACTGAGTGCTACAAAGTACATGTCTGCTTATTTTCTTTAAGTACATGCAAACTTATGTTCACCCTTAGTTTTAAACAAGACAAGGAAGTTGTACTTTGTAGTAGAAACGAGGGATCCTTTAAAAACCCCTTTAATCATTCTCAATTTAAAATCACCCATATCGATAATGCTTACAAGCCAGTGATGAAGAACCGGGTCAAAATTACCCATTTTTAAAAAAAAGTTATTCGGCAGGTGAAAGACCGTTCTATGTTGCAATTTATTATATATATCAAGCAAATTTATAACAAATAGAACAAAAGAACTTTTAACAAGGTATTTGAAGGAATCCTTCATCAGTATTTTGCACAAAATTGCGTTATGTTGAGGTAAGTAACCCAGGTATTGAGGCTTTCAAATATGCATAAGTAGTGACCAAAATGTGGAATAAGGTTATGAATTCAAAATTTTTAGTTTAAAATACTAAAATTCATGGGAGCTTGGGTCATGCATAAGTAGTAGTATGTTAGCACTGACCAACAGTGCCTCATTAAGTTGTTATACTACAGCAGATGTCAATGCCAAACGAAATCAAATTGTGCGATTGTCATTCGTAGTCGTCTTTTGTGCATTTCGAGATTATAAAGCATAGCAAATTCATTTTGTCGATAAGTTTATAAAAGCTATGATGCATATTTCATTAGGAGTCGTTAGCATCTAGGAAAAAATGAGGTTACCTCTAAAGGTTAAGGTTCTCGGGATAACTAACTACAGCGTTTTCGGAGAAAAATGGTTAAAACCAGTGTATCGAGAAAGACATGTGTTTTTATTTTCGGCAAACAGCAGACTTTCCCTTTTGTCAGTTATCCAAGCCATTTTTTTTAACTTTACGCACTAATTCTTGCTCTGAATTCCCCGAAAGGACTCACCTCTTTGAGTAATCCAACAAGTCATGACATTGATGGCTTAGTAGGCCTGAGAAATGCTATAGTAGCGTTGACTCAGAAGTGAGTTATTTCACATTTTAGCGAGGATTTTAGTGAGTTTTTCAACAAATCTGGCCTTCTCTGCCATTGGATTATGGCTTTGCTACGGTGGCCGCGGCATTTTACATTTATCCACTTTTCTCTATCCAATATTGCCACGGAATTTAATTCGATCGGGCACAAAATGCCTGTACTTTTTCTGGTCACTCATGCTCCTTTAAGTATTTCTCAGCACCAGATGTCAAGAGTTACACGGACTTGTTTGATGTCATTTGCTTTAGCAATCAATCCTTAACTATAACGAGGACTAATAATAGTGTAGTTAAAAGGCCACTTTGTGCTGACCTCGTCGTCACGGAGACGGATATTTTTGTTCGCGTGTATTTGGGAAAAGGACATTTCACCGTAATTGTGCATAAGTGTGTGTGGCCCCGGACATGGCGTTCTTCCCTTCAGGACAAACTACTATCTACATGAGCCCGAAAAAATTATAGCAGCTGTTGCCTATATCAACCTCTCTTGACCCTCCATTTGGCCGTCAGGAAACATGATAAAAGTGCCCACTGAGATTGTACAAAGCAAGGCGGTAAAAATTTTTCCTTTTTTTTTCATTCCAGTTTTCGACATAATTGGTGTGCTTACTGATTAGTTGAATGACGTGAATCCTGAAATCTGACCGTTAAAAAAATGCACCGAATTACATCACACTTCGGTTATTGTGTACGCACGGATAAAACACTGTCATGATATCAATCAGTGACGATTTTAGTGGGTTTTAAAACTCTGTTGCACTTTTAAACCAAACCTTTCAATTTTAAGATGGGCAACACCTTCATTGTGAATAAGCGTTAGCAACCTGGCAGTTATTGACATGAAATTCCCTTCTTACAAAATCATCCGGAGATGCCAATACATTAAGCATCATTAATGTCATATTTTTGGATTTAAGGTGATAAATCGGAGGGAGGAGACCATTCGACACTTAAAGTGGCACCGAAAGCGTATGGAGAGTTTGCAGTACGGATTCATGCGCTACAGCTCAAGCGACAACTGCGGCTACAACCATTGCAGCCATAACATGAAACAGACTCACTATCATTGCATTCGTGCCAATTGCTCAAAGGTGAGGAAAAGTTCACATTTTTGTCTTCTCCCATCTCAATACTACTTGTGGTTATCGCTTCATTCATCCATATGGATCAAAGGAAATGTCGTCATGCCGAGGATCGCGAAATGCCATTTAGACTTGTCTGTTACGTAGCTTCTCTTCTTTTCCTTTTCTTTTGAGCACTACCCTCTTCCAGCTTGGTTCATTTTAATATAGTAATCAACGGGGAAGGGTAAGTGGTCATACAATGGTTCTCTATCTCCGTGAGAGGTTCATCGGTTTCGACGAAGCCTATAGATTTCAAAGGACCTTCCTCTTTATGAACTACACTGTAGTAAAAACTCTTTGGCCTTGCCAATACACTACAGCGAGTGGATTCTGTGCTTCAATCACTCTTCGTGGGATCATTTAACGTTTGGATGGAATGCGTGTTTGAAAATAGTGTCATGGAAATAAAGTCGGTCTCCTTTGTCCTCAGCCTATCATTACCCCTCAGCTGCATATCTGAATCACTCTCAACTTCCTACTACGTTCATATTGCAGGAATTTCTTTTACATACGTTTTTGCTTTTTTTCAAATCGGAAGCCAACTCATTATAAGCCGTCTCACAGACGGCGCGATAAAAATAACGATGGAAAATTGGACCAGTGTTGACGTTCTTTTGGTTTCTGTTGGCTGTCCGCTGCCACAAATGCACCGGCACAAAGCGACCACCATGGCATCGTAAAAGATAGAGTTAAGACTTGCAACACTTACCTGTTGAACACCCCCTTCTTACCACAAGTTATTTGTGTTATAGCACAAAAGTGGGGGATTGCGTACCATCGATGTACATAGAGAGGTGATAGAGAGTACACCCAAAATGCAACGCGGACCTGGCACCACAGAGTGGCGTCAAACACAGATCCTGTGATTATGTCTTTTTTCATGTGTCCGATTCGAAATTCTGCCATGTTTGCATGCCAGCGCTTGGGTTTACCCGACTGTGGTAGTGGGCTTGTGGCTAAGGCACAAATTTTGACATTTTGTGCACATTGACAATCTAATCAGGCACCCGCGTACACCCGCGACTAACTTGTGCAAGTGCATGCCAAATGTTATTAAACAAGTTGTCGCTATGACAACTTAAAAACACTGATATCATCATCGGCACCAGCCTTAATGTTAAAAATTTCGGCACTTGAGTGGCTTGTGCCAATTATTCACAACCGCCGCTTTTGTAATTCCCGATTTTTTTCACATCTATTCTGATCCTTTAATTTCTACATCTATGAGGGGCACTTAGATTAAGACTATGTACTATAAAAAAACAAAGTTTTTTCCTAACACTTGATTAATATCTGCAAAGTAACTTCGGCACAGAAAAATCCATCCAAGTGCCTGCAAGTGTCTAACCCGGTCTACAATCTATGCATCAGCTACTAAGCAGCAGTACGGGCTATACAATACCCGTCGTATTTTCGGTTGGTCCTGGACGGCTTTCGTATAAGATAGTATTATTTGGTAAAAAGGAGTCTACCACAGTCTCATCTCACCAATGCAAATCCTTCACATAGACTTAAGTGAATCCGTGATTCTCAAGTTCAAGTGTGGAATGTTTTTCTGTGGTCATTCTTAATGCCATCACTTAATAAAGCTTGACCACTTAATCTATACAACTTTGCTAAAAAAATATCAAAAAAATGTGCAAGTGAATGATTTTCTCCAGTTGTAATTAAATGACCAACCTTTTGGCTACTAGCTGTCACAGCTAGTGATCTCTTGACATTAAAACGGCTTGCAAAATTAAAAATTATTTGTCTAAAAGTGCGAATTTGTTCAAATTTTACCCCTGTAAGTGTAAAAATGTCACTAGTTCAAACGAGAGTGTGATTTTTGAATATAATTTTTTGCACAAGAAAGCTTGATATCCTTTTTACCTTGTTCAGCTGATCAAGGCCTACCGAGTCTAAACCCGCACTATTTATTTATTTTTGTAAATTTTTTTCGGGTAGGTTAAGTTAATAAAAGTAATTTGTCACTGCATGGTGGATACTGTCTCACTTGTTGTATTTTGAGAACGAAACATCCTTATTTACCCTCTAGACCTACATCAGCACCTCGGATGTTCAAATGCATGCGAACTATCATAGGAAAGACGCGGTGATATTGCAAGAGGGCTTTCGCAGATTCCGGGCTGCCGAAGACTGCGGTAGTAATGATTGTCCCTTCGCCAGAGAACATACAACTCACTTCCATTGTCGACGACCTGGATGCAACTTCACTTTTAAAAACAAAGCTGACATGGGTAATGAACTACTGATTGGATTTCAGTAATAGGCTATCATAATGCAAGTTGTGTGTGGCCAGTTCGCATTCCCTCTCGCAACGCTAAATCAATTTTCGTGAATGATTTTTTAGAAAAGCACAAAAATCATCACTTGAAGAACGATGCAATCGCCAAGGATGGCTTTCGAAAGTTTACAAAATCTGAAAACTGCAATTTTATAGGTTGCAAGTATTCGGGCTTAGTCAATCACATTCACTGCATTCGACCAGGTAATTATTTTGCATGCAAACCATCTGAAACGAATATTCTCCCATTCATCGACCTACCTACACACAATTTATCTATCTGTTTACTATCGTCAGTCGATAGTAACAAGACTTTTCATTTCATAGGCTGCGACTACATTGTGCATTCAACAAGTCAGATATCATCGCATAAACGCAAGCACGAACGCCGAGAATCTGTCAGCTTTCCCTGCTCAATGGTACCCCAAAATCAACAGGTATTACCTCTGAGCTGTGAATATAGCAACGGCGCCAATGCAAGCACTCCTAGCATCACAGCAAGCACGACCACAACAACAACATCAGCTACAACCACCCCTAAGCCTTCACCTCCACAATCCATATCACCGATTTCGGATCCACAAGATCTCAGCTCAACTGCAAAACTTCTCCAACGCGCCTCGAGGATTACTGAAATGTGTTGGCAGAGGTTTCAGAACCCCGTAGCCTCCTCTCCACCTCCAGACTGCGAGGATACACAACTCGTGGAACAAGTGCTTGAAGAAGTTCTTCCCTCCCTGAAGCTCTTTAAGGATGTCCCATCCTGCAACAATGAACAATGCTCTCTCAATGGCACGGGTATTGGTCACTTCCACTGTTTCCGCACTGGATGTATGGACACTGTGGAGATGGATCTAGACGACAGAATCCCTGCATTTGAGGAGACTGCAACCATTTCCAGTGGAGATATGGACTCTTGGCGAGAGCACTGGTTCATGCACGCGTGGCAGTCCATCCTCAGCATCATCGGTTTTACTTGTTGCAGAGAGGAAACTTGCAATTCTAGTAAAAGTGAAGCGAGGTCGCATTTGCACTGCTACTTCTGGCCGATGTGTAATTTCACAATTGACATTGGTACTGCATCACCTCCTAGACTGTTACGGCACTTGACAAGGCATAATCAACACTTAGGGACAACGATTTATCAGGTGAAAGAACAGTCTACCTCTTTACTATCAGAGCTGGGTGGTGCAGCACAGAGGAAGCGTGGACGTCCACCGAAGCACTCCCGGGATATCCATATCCCTCGATTGGATATCTCACCGGAGAGATGTGTGGACGACCATCCTAATGTGCTTCTCACAATGGAGGACTTTCTGTCCAAAGCGGATATGATTGTTGGGGGCCTTAAGTTCTTCCCTGCTGAGGGTCCGTCCTGCGTGGATCGTTGCTGTCCTTTCTACATCACCAAACAGAGTCACTTCCATTGCATTCGACCTCGTTGTCACCTGGCTACAACCAACTTGGCCGTCGCGAACTCCCATCGACGGGAATTCCATGCTTACGTCATGATTGAGCCGGGATACGAGTACTTCGATAGGTCTATCGACTGTCGACGTCCAGCATGCTACGCGAAAAGGGACACTGCGCACTACCACTGTCTTCGTCCACGATGTGGTTACTCGTTTGTTCGAGTGAGTAAGATGAGACAGCACACTGAGTTTCATGAAGGTGGTGGTAACGCAGCAAGTGGCACTAGTGGCTGCGGAGTTGGAAGCGTGGAAAAAGGCGAGGATATTATAGACCCCTATTTTTACCGAACGCCGCCAATTCTGCCCCCACTGGGGCTAGAAAAGGGTGGTGCCATGGGAGATTTTATGCCATTTCTGATGCGAATTCTTGCAGAACAGGTTATTCCAATAAATAAGCCGGAGGTGACGGTGAACCTTCCGCTGGAGACAGTGGAATCGAATTCAACTGAGAGTGAGGATAAAATGGACTGGAATGAAACAGCAGACAAGGAGGAAGTAGCGGAAGAGGTGACGACGGCGGTAGTAACCAACAATTTAATTACAATGGAGGAGGAGGATCAAGGTACGGAGAAGTTGGAAGCAGATGAGACTGCGGTTGCGGTAAATGCGAAATCTACTTAGTATTGAAGATGAGATGGTATCCAAACCAATCTTCCACTGGTACTGTGGCTCATTAATGTGAGCTGTGATTTTATGCCTTTTGCGTCTTTATCTCGTTAATTTTGCTCTCAATTGTTGGTCCTTTTTTAGGTTCATCGAACGTCGTGGTTTGGTTGCTACGCCGACGCTTCCACATCCTCGTAACTGTTTTAGACGCGATCTAAACTAATTCGTGTGCAGTTATTGTAAAATAGTCCATAATCTCTAGGCGTTATTATGTATGTTCGGGTGTGCATAAGCAGATAAGTAAAGTGATTTTTTAGAATGAAATCACTTTATCTTTTTGATTACAAACAGCATAAACTCAAGTAATTTGTTATTTGTAAAAATGATGGAAAATGCCTTCCTTAAACAGAAGTTGGTAGAACAAAAAAGTGTAAGTTACAATCGACCGTAAAACTTCTGTGGATCAAATGGCGGGTGGGTAAGACTTGTTGTACTGTAAATCATAATTAATGCTTAGAGGGGATTAAAGAAATTACCGAACACTGAAGTTAGCAAAGCAGACCTAGGCGCCAGTAATCTGACAAAGAACAACTTGACTGGAACATGAAAGGCGTTAAGACAAAAGATCCTGAGACAAGCCTTTAGACGTGACGCTCCAATATCGGTGACAGGGAAATGGTTTGCCCCAATCGCTTTTTACGTTGAAGGACATGTCTAAGAGCAGTAGCGATTCATTGTGTCCATTGTTTTTGGAGACGACCCTGACTCTTAAATGCGACCCGGATTCATTTGTGTTCATAATAAAAACTCAGAGGCCCGCATGATTCAAAAGTTTTTCCATTATGATTCTTCATGGTTTCAACCATCCCTAGATGTTGCCTTCCTCATGTGAAGTTTCTGTGTAACATCCAACTTCCGAAGCCATGATTGTTGTCGAGCGCGTTAGTCAATGCATCCACAAACGCAGCATTCGAGTTATTTTAAATGATTTTTTAGATGGGTCGGAGAAATGTTATAGGCTAGGCTAATTTGGGTACGGTTAATCAAGACGATGGATAACAACGCTGGTGAGTGCTTGAATTTAACGAAGATTCCTGCAAACGTGAACGACGACACCAAACTCGGATCCTTGCGTACTTGTATCTGTTTTCATTTACGGAAGACTTAAAACGTAATATAGAATAGTGATGAGATTCCTTGTTGCTCAACAGTATAACATCTAAACGGCGCAAGGGTTTTGATGATAGTCGTACATCCGTCAATGACCATCCTACCTGTAGCAATGCCCACTCCTCCACCGTCAGTCATCCCTGTGAACAATCACATAGCTCGCAGGGAGTCTAATCAACGCATAACCTGTCTTGGGTTGAATGGGCATGCGAAAAGTGTAAGCGCAATCTTTTACTAACATCTGCGTATAGGGACAGTTTTCCCCTTTTAATCAGCGCAAGTGTTGAATGCTACACTGCACATGGAGAGTGTCGACAAGGAAGGTCAGAAATTTCTGGATCTTACCATTATTTGGAAGTAAATCGGGATACGTCATTTGTCTTAGAAACCAAAACGAGAATCAAAGTAATGTCGGCAATAGGTGGTCGAAGTTTCAGCACCGATGGTAACGCAAAAGAGAATGTCCTCAGATGATAAGGCAGTAGTACCAACAAAGTTTTGCATATCAGAGCTCTTTAAGTATTATTCAAGTGTTTGAACAAGCGTAGGAATAGAAAATAAATGCAGTGTGCATGTCTTAAAATAGAATTCATTCGCGGCCTTTAAAATCAAAATGATCAGTTTGACTTTGACGTACAGCATGCGGTAGAATGTATGGTCTATTTTGACAGAGCTACTTTGTCCTCTCAATTTTGCAAACTAATAAAGTACGGAAAGACTTACCCTGTTGTTGGATACATCTTTTTCTTGAAAAATCTAAGCTGCAATTTTAAAGACAGCGGAGCTTAAGCCTCGTGATATGTTGTGGAATGGTCAAAGTTAATGAGGTAAGCTACTTCTTGAAGGAGTCAATCGCTGGTACTAACTCAGGCGTTGTTACATTGTCTGGTGCTTCACCACTTGGTTGTCGTCATTTACGTCGTTCCTTACATTCAAACTCCTGACCTAATCATCTCAATTTAGTCGAATAGATCACAATTACCTGAACAACCCAATCAAGGGCTATACAATACACTTCCGGTAGTGTCAAAATAGGATAGCTCTGTATCTCTTGTAATTCGATGGCTCAAATGGCTTTGTCTGCTTAGCAAACTGCATTGTTGACGTTGGTTTGGATTTTACTGATCGGTGCTATATCCTACTTCATAGCAAGCAGATTTCATATGTCAATTTGCAGTTGTATGAACATTTACCTAAAAGTGTATGCCATGTTTGAGGACTACCTTGTGGACATGTTCTCCATTCATATGCCATTGCAGTTTTCCTTCCATTTTTATCTTCTTGCAACTCCAAAAAGTATTCAGTTTGCAAACAATGCCCATAATTCATTATTCCTATGTACAGTTGTTGACCCTTTCACTTTGTCCAAATCCGGTCTCGTTAGATTACTTGGTACCATGCAAACTGTAGAGCGTTGGACATTTGTTCAAAAGTCAAGGCAGCTCGAGTAGCTCGTCTTTTGTTGTGGACCTCCGCAGAAAAATATTGCCACCGACACCCACTAAAAGCCATATCGTACATTGCTGGCAGGAGCCAGGTTTTAGCAAATGCAATTAAAACAAACATTATTCCTATGTAAGACTTCATTGAATTACTACAAATTACATCTTCTGCTTTACAGCAATCCATTGTTTGGTATGAAATCGGTGCTGAAAATATGCGAGATTCTCTGTTGAAATGTAGATAAACAAACTATTTATCTTTTTAAGTAAGAAGATAAGTTCGCTCGTACACTCTATCCCTTAGACTTACTCAGTGGATGGCTATTCACCTCTTTATTAGAAAATTTTCCACTTCTTTGTTTAAACATTGGCATCACAAAGGCTCGAAATCTCGTTGAGTGCAAGAAACAGCTGCTTTTGCATTTGCCGTCTCTCCAGACTTAGAATTGATCTTGATTTGGATTTTTAAATTAAATTAATTACATTAGTTCAGGCAATTGATTTTTTTATCGATATCCCTAAATCAAATGATTATTTTTAACCAGCCTAGCAGAGCGCGGTGGTTTGTGTACCTGTGACGGCAATTTAACGATCAAAAGGCTATTAATAGATGCAAGGCGTCATGATTTGAAGGACCCGAATGGAATTTTGCTTGATGGAGAACGAACTGCTATTGGAAGGATGGGGCTTGCCTGTGCTCACACCGCCCCGCCTAGCGACAGATATTAGATCACTGCGTCAACTGCCGGTTAAACGTAGTGTTGCTTCCTCTCTCTCCTCCTATTCCAATCGGCTTAGCGTAAGTTTATTTTAAAAATTTTGGTATTTCTGATTAATAGAGAGGGTAAACGGTGACTGCAAGGAGGATTTGTTGGTGGGTTGGCATCAAGCCGCCTTATTTAGCCTTATATGCCCATTCAATGGTCTCTTTCTAGTGGTAATTTACAAAATCCTCTTCATTCTGAAATTAACTTTGTTTCATGACTTGAGTTAGGCTAAGCTAGCTGTGTTTGTGAATAAAACAGGCAGCTCCAAATGGGAAAACGATTCCTTCATTTCAATTTTAAGCATACTGACAACGTGGCTTCAATGTACATTTTTAATAAAAGCTGGAATGGCTTTGTCTATAGCCCGATCAATGTCCCACCTAAGGCTGTATTTTAAATGCTAAAATAGATTCATAAGAACTAAAATCTTAAGGTCTCTCTACTTTGTCAAGCAAAACTAACAAAGGTATTTTAGAGATCGTGTGTTCAAGAATTGCGTCAGCCTTAAATGTTTCTCCCAAATTATAAAGTGGAAATAAGATGCTAGATTTTTTTAACATCGTTTATATCATGCAAAATTTCATTAACATGCACTGGAATGTACAATCACTACCAAAACCTTATCATCCAATTTTTATAAAAAGCTATAACTACTGATGGGAGCACAATGTGAGGAACGTCATTATTTCTAACCATTAATCGGCATTAGAAATTAAAGGCAATTTTTTCTATTTTGAAATTCAGCTTAAGTAGAACGAGTTTACTATGCCTAATCAATTGCTTGAAAGAAGTTTTTCTATTTGGACCAAAAAATTGAATTGAGGTATATTGTAATATTAATGAGAAAAAAGGGATTGCGACGGTGATACTTCAACTTCTAAAGTTGATTTTGTAAACCATTTGGCATTACCCAAATACTTCATATTGGCGTCGCTTGGTGGCAGTGACACCTGACTCTAAGGCGACGGCAAGTTCACGGAGCTCTACTACCGTCTGTTTTATAGGCTGGATTGTGAATTCTATGTTACAAGGACTTGATATTTACAGTCCTAGAGGCATGAAGCTCTTATTGCCGTCATAGTGAATTTTTTTTCTAAATCCCCAAAAACTCAATCATCCTTGTCAAAAATTCTTTTATTGTGGTGATGCAGACCTTAAATTTTAATCTGTGGGTGCAAGTTAATATGTTGATTTGGAACTAGACAAAGTAATTTGGAATATCATTTAACGAAATGGTTAAATCTGGATTTTATGGAAGAGTATAGTTTAAAAAACCTTAGACATTTCTTATTTGTTTATTGCACTTACTTTTAAAAAGGTGCGAATTGTGCATCTAACGAAATCAGAGTGGAGTCTTTTTAAGAATTAAGGAAAGCGTTATATATATCTCACCTAGTCTCCTATATTTTATTAATGTACTAAACTTCCAATTTACCTTCTGCTTCCCAGAGGCCAAAGACAAGTAAAATCACCCTTTTCTGATTAAGTATTACACTTTCTATGCTTTTACATTGTTTCAAACTCTACACATTTATCATAGGCCGGTGAAGAAACCATGTCACATATATGTGACGCTGGGGTTAGGCAAGAGTTTGAAGGCGACACATATGCGTAATACTAATGACAAATGTATTACACCAGCTATTTATAAATCGTTTTTAAAATTTTCTATTTTTATATTAAAAGGTGTCAATTTTGAGAATCATGGAAGCGAATTCCACTTGGGCCTTTGCTCTTTATGACTTCAAAGCTATGGAAGATGGTGATTTAGCATTCAGGGCAGGTGACCTTCTCCAAGTAAGTTCTTTGGTAGGAGACACTATTGAATAGAGAATAAAGACATCAACTAAGCTACCCTTGAAAACGTAACCTGTTATATTCACATAGAGGAATACTTCAATGGTAGAGTGTAGAAGGACTTAGAGGCGACAAAATGTAGACAGACGCAGTCGAAACTTTGAGAGCTGAAGAGCCCGTGTAGTTGAGCATGAGTTTGTTGATATACAAAGGACAGAGAGCTCTTTAAAATATAAAATTTGCCTACTATATCGGACAAGTTCCTAGCTTAAAGAGTTATTTATTACAGTTATCCAAATCCCATCAAGAGAACAAAGGGCAGAACTGGCTTGCAGCCACAAATCCACGAACACGTTGCGTTGGTGAGGTGCCTGCCAACTATATCACCTCTGAGCGTGGGTATTCAGCAGCTCTAGACGCTTTCAGGGAAACAGATCGCAATGGTGCTAGTAAATTGCTTCAATCTAATGACTACTCGAGTAACTTTAACTACGTTATTCGACCCAGCCGTGGTTAGTACTTTGCATTGATAACATGAATTGTTTTTACATACTGACACCACTTTTGTATTCCTATTCTACTTGCTCATTTTATTATTATTTGACAGAATGCAATGAAATGGCCTTATCAATTAAGCCTTTAAGGGGAAATTTGACGCACTACAAAATCTACTTTAGTGGAACTGATCCGAATTGCTTCCTATTCGTGAACAAAACCTTCAAAACGATTGAGGATTTGGTAATCTATTACATGGGTAGGAAAACCACTGTCTATTATTCCATTGCTCTTCTCTTTTCTTTCTTTTTAGAAAATGAGATTGCGCCTGGATGCATTTTGCAGGCTTATAAACCTTTCAAAGATTCTCTGCCTACAAATCCTCAGGTCGCCAGATAGACTTCAATACCTCTTTACTAACTCTGCTTTTACCAGCAATGCAACGCTAAGCGAACACTTGTAGATGAGATCTGGCGTGTGTACTTGCAATAGATAATTTGTATTTAACAGGTCTCGCTGTGATTGAGGTGACTCTGAAGGTATTGTTTCAAGGTATGCTACAAACTCGGGTCCCCTGTCACGACCATTGCAAGGCAGTCAGGCGATAGGTAGACACAAATACCATTGGATGGGTGACTGGTACCACGAAAAGGAGAAGGCTTTAAAGTGAAGAAAGGTCCTATTTATAAACCATATAAAGGGAATTAGTCAATCATGAATTGCTGAAAACCTCCAGTTCCCAGGTAATGCTCAATAGTTGCCATTTTTAGGCAAGCAATGCAAGCAGAAGGATTTACGCTAGTCCAATCAAAAATTGACATTGGGCTCTTGTGAAACACTTAAGTTTGTACAGCAGGCCATTAGTTGGGCAGCTATCAATAATCTAGTTGGTAATTTATCTGCTCCAGGTTTTCAAAAAGCAAAACATTATGCGTAAAACACATACTAACCTTTATTACTAACTTTTTTTGCTAAGGAGCAAAATACTAACGACACACATACATTTTACTTAACCTCTTCTGTCGAGAGTCAAAAAGCGGAGCAAATAACAAAACCTGACTTTTACCAGTCACTTAATTCATCAGGACGAGAATGTCTTTCACCAAACACTTGTTAAGGGTGAAGCATAAGCTTTTCGTCAACGTCAATCTAACAATTTGGATGGCCCTCACTATTTAGCCTCTCACTTAAACCTTAAAATGGTTACGAGAAATACACGAGGAAGATCGGAGCACAAAGTGGTTATCGAATATGGTTCTTGCGCACAATCACCATGTGGTGTGCTCAAGGTGAAAGTTAGCCGACTAAGGCGGCCGCAACTTCGACCAGGAGTACTTTATATCAACTTACCAGGCATTAGACTTGGCTTCCCTTCCAAGACAGAATTGAAAGGGAGGCTTTTGAGGCTTTTGTCTCTGATTCCGTGTGTGTCGAATGCATTTGATGTTTCCTCGTGAACCACTTGCGTGACAGAAGAGGGTGGTGGATAAGGCGTTACAATCTTCCTAAAATTGCCACTGAAGAGGAGTGCTTTAGCGACAAAGTATCATTAGTTGATGTTTTTTAATGGAAATTTGACAAAAGCGTCGAGGTTGAAATGCTGATGCCGGCTCAGACACTGAATGCAGATGGACTGGATTTGTATCGTAAATGTCGCCGGCTACGAGCCTTTGTAGCACTGGCCACCGAGTGAGAGTGCTCACTTGATTTGTAGGTATTTGTATAAAATTCTGAGTAAGGTTTATCTTTTTTTGCCATTCAGTGTTTGTTTACCACCATTCCAAAGCACTTCGTTGACAGCAATGAGGTCGAAAACTTTAGTTCAAATTGCTGCTCATTGGCTATGGAAACAAACGTAGCAAATGACGAGTGGAATTATCTTTACACTGATTTATAGCATTATGCACTCCACAAAGGCCTCCTCACTTAGAGTCTGTTCACTCTAAAGCATGAGGCACTTTCGACCTTGTGTGTGAAACCTCTAAAAACTCCAATTGTATTCTTTCCACTAGAAAAGAGTGTAGAACGTCAAGGGCCTCACACATCGCCTTATAGCAGTTTCTGTATTCTGGACGAGGATTCTGAGCAATCCTTGTCACCTACTGTCCTCTTCGGGATTTGCAACTTTGTTAATCATCTTGTGAAAGCCATCAAGTAGTTTAGTCCTCCTATTATAGTTAATCGGATGAACCTGCTGAGGATCCACACGCAATGTCTTAACGACTCCACCGATCATCCTATCATGTAAAATTCCCCTCTCAAACTATCGCCTCATCTTCAATGACCCTCTAGTCACGTGACCTCAGCTTCAATTACCTTTTTGCAGTGATTCAGTGCAAAATGGAAACGGAATTATTGGCCTTTCGGCCCTGTGTTGCTGTTCCTCTCGATTGGCCTTTTTAGTGAGCCAATCTCTTTCACCAAGGGATTTGCAGTCGAGAGCTATGTCTTGAGTATTGCCTCCTCCGATTGTAATTAATCACACCTTCATTGTCACGCCATGCGCGTAGCGGACACAACACGTATAAAGGATAGAACATCACAGAGTCAACTTCTGCGATACCTACACAAGCATGCACACGCACAATGACGAAAGGTGGGAGAAGGTTGTGAGAGGACTACCAAAGGCCGTCACATTTTCATCGTGAGGTAAAAATAGGTGTGTGCCTGCGCTTTGTGTTGCCATCACATCTGTGGTGGTGCTAGGCTATGCTATATTGTAGCGTCCCTAGACTCCCTGAAGACGAAAGAAGACACAATACTCAAGCAGAATATATATATTCAGCACGGAGAAGGTGTCTGGGCTATTGGCATGGCCCAAAAGGCCAGCCCACCCAGCGAGGTACGAGGGGGCTAATTCAAAGTACAAAAGTGGCGCCTCACCAATACCGAGGGATAAACCACTATCGTATTACAATGTAACGCAGACTTGGATGAACTTCGAATAGCCCGGCGAATAATGATAGGAACAGCCATTCAAACGTGCTCCTGCCGATGCCGCTCCATGAAGGCGTGTCGCAAATATGTTGGTAGAATTTGATACCTTGCAAATAACGTATGACGATATACTTTGTCTGAAAAGGAGGACAGCGTATACGAGTTGTTAACCTGAGCAGTATCAGGAAAGTTTTTGAAGGGAAGCATCAGATTAGTTATCGTTTCATGCAACCAGGCAGACATAAAGATTTAATGCAAGACTTTAAATAGAACATATCAGTGCCAAGAATATCGACTAGTAGTCTTAAGAAACCCTCCACCTACAAGTAGAGTGCATAACTGGCACTTGTCAAGAAGCGGCTATTCGCGGAGAGCAGCGAGATACCTTAACTTCTGCGGGATGGTTAGTCACACACTAGAAGGCATATGTGTGCTACCAGAAAACGCACACAACTTCTGCAACACTTTTGTAACAAATAACAGAGATGTCTTAAAATTTTTCATACAATGAAACAAATGGCTCAACATTTTGAGGTGCTAATGATTGGGTTTACCTCCTCTGACCTAATTTAATCTTCTTTTGTCTAAATGTCAAGTATGGGCTGCAAGAGGACGTTTTCATTTTGAGTTCGTCGTCATGCATGGAAAGAGATTGCAGTGTAGACAATGCCGCATGCAGAAGTAAGTGGAAAGTGTACGTCTTCGGTAGCGTCCTACGTACGCATCGTTGGACAGGTTCGTCAAGATGCCATTGGCCAGGATGGCAGGCAACAGTGGTAGTGCGTGAGATTTCTGTAAACGAGACCGAAGGCATCAAGCTCGAAGCCTCGGGTACTTGTGTCTACTTGTATCAGCAAAAGACTTTATGTGCAATGCGGATTATTGATGGGATGCTCCACCGCCCAGAAGTAGGACGATCGAATTGTTTTAACATATTAAAGGCGGTCGTTTGTACGTCTCTCAGTAATGATCTCACCTTCCATCACCTCTTACGAATTGACATTCAGCCAGGACGTGGAACTCCTATCTTATTCTGGACATCTGAACTATGGTTAACACGCGTGACACATTTTTCCTGTGGCAACAGTGAACCCAATTATTGAAAATTTACGATTTTTGGGAGTTTCCACGGAAGTGCTCTTTTGTCCAGCACAGAAGGATGGAGTAAGGCACTGAAGTAAAAGGACGTTTTGACAAGAAAAACGAAGCATGGACTAACCATTCAGGTTTGGAGATCAATGGACCGCTAATAAGCAAACAAAGCAGGCTGTGTTAGGATGGTTCAGCTAAACCTTTGCAGTCAATAATAATTTGTTGGATTTTGTGTGTAAATGGGGAAGTAAGGACTTTTAATAAAAACCAAATTTATTTTTTATTGCCTGAACTCTAAAAGTCGCGATCTGACCTAGTGGTCCTTTGTATTTTCCTAATAAACTGTCGATGCATGAAAAACTCCATCCATTATTTCAATCCATAGAGGAGCATAATCAAGATGGTTGCTCATTACCAACCTAAGTTTTGAAACCCCTAAGTATTCAGCAACCTTTTATGAAATAGTTTACCCTAGAAGAAAGGCAGGATATAACAAGGCTTTTTATAGGCGCACGACACATCCACACACGTACACATTAAATGGATAGAAATTAGTAAATCCAAATTACAAAAGCTTTGATAATCAATTGAAGGCATGCAATAACCAACACGATGAATGGGTCACAAACACTGAGTGATTAGGCGAAAAATGTTGGCCAACAATTGGAAAAAACTGAGAAGTTCGAATACGAGTGGAAATTTCAGTATCACTCCTCGGTGTTGAGACCGAATGTCTCGTCCGAGTCGAACCAAGACGAAGCGGCAACCGAAGTGGTCACGTGGGCTGCGTTTGTGGTCGCAGTGGGACCTTTTGCACTGCCCAAACGCATTGACGATCGAGTGTTGGTGGGAGGTCCGCGGCCTCTGCTACCAGAGCTAGGCGTCTTCCTAATGTTTGCATTCTTTAAAAAAAGGGTAAAGACGAGGGGAATGAGAAAGATGAGTCTCAGTCATTCCAAAAATATTTGCTTCCATGGAAGCCATCGGCGTCTCATTTGTGTGATATTTGAGTTTACTTGTCTGATCGTGTATGTTTAATCTTACCTGTTCTTTGTCTGTGCAGTCGCACAAAATCGTGTCTTACAGACTGGTTGAGTTTACAATGAAATAGCTGAGAAATGATGTTTTTAATTAACGGAGAATAACACCTGTTTCACTTTTTTGCAGCAAGTGAATAAACCGCCTCAATGCTCGGTGTGGATGGCATACTAGAATAATTTGGAAGCTAACCCGCGAAATTCGGTTGTTCCTTGAGACTCCGGTAACAAAGGTGTCAAATTAAGCTTTTCCTGGCCCGAAATTCGCTATAATCGCCAGCAATAGAGAGAAACTTATTTGAACTGAAATGAAATTGCTGACAATAATTAAGCTGCAACTGAAAATTATGTGCTTTTATACGCCGTGAGTAACAGGGATAGTATCAAGAATATCTATTCTATTGCTAATAACAATGCGCTTCCTTGCCAAAATTAAGTTAAGATTGTTGAAATTACAATCGATAATTCCTTTCCAAAGAAACGAACTATACGCGATTTCTACTTTACACATTACACGCTAGAAATATGGTGGATGCAAAAATTACACCGTATCTTCCTTCCATCCTTACCATAGTGTAAACCTTCCTACGCGTAAGTCTTAGAGAAAAACCTTGATTTTCCTTACAAAAGTAGTAGTAGTGCCTGCGTGAGAAGGATGGTAGTAATTAAGGTATAATGGCTGAGGCTGAGGATGCTCGCATCCACTCATCTACAGGAGACTTTATCCAAGACACGTTAACGGTGTACTTGCATCCATCACCAACGATCTCGACAGTAATGATTAGCAGCCAACAGTCTTAACAGTTATTCCAATTAATAAGCATTCAGCGTTTTGAGCATTTAACCTTGGATTTAATGACTTTCACGTAATTTATTAACTAAATTGCACAAAAGACCGCTCTTCCTCTAGAAACGGTAAATGCAACCATTCTTGAAGATTTGCAACTCCGAAATGTAACACGCACTGTAAAGAAGGGGAAATCAGGACACTACATACGGACTAAGAATACTCAACTAGAAATTATTGCCTTCCCTTACAACCCGGAACTTAAGCTAAGTAAAAGAGCACCCAAGAAACAAAGTAGGGTTCTCTAAGATAAATCTTTCCCTAGATGGGGGAAATTATAAGGACAAATAAATGCAGTCCCTGTTCATTGAAATTCGTCATCTACTTTCGCAAGGATCGTGGTCTCAGTTCAGTCTGCACCTTTCTCTAAGACGTCGAGTCCAAATAGCATACTAAGTTGGACGAATTACATCTCTTGTAACAAATTCCGAATAAACATTCTAACCGCTGTAATAAAAGGGCATGAAACCTACTCGAGTTTGTGGAGTTCCGCGAATATTGGGAGTTCGTGGAGGTGCGGGTTTGAAACACGGTTGTGCCACAACAAGACACGTCTCGCTGTTTGTGTCCACAGTCTTCGACCCCGCCTGCAGCTCGACCTCCAACTCCGGCTCTACCTCGAAACATCCACTTTTAGGGGTTGACTTCTCAGGAGAAATGAGAAGCACTCGTCTGCGTTTGCACTCCGACCCGGGCTGCTTCAGAATGCTCTTGGGCGTCTTTTGTGGTGTCTTTAACAGAACCTACACACATGAGGTAGTTAGAACTCGATTTAGATGTAACTTCCAGCCTACCATACGATTCAATTTCTCAGAGAGGAGCGGTGAACGAGGCGTCTTTTGAACTTCAATCTCAATAGACTTTGGGATTTGTGTTGAGCAGGGAGGCGAGTTATTCATTATGGAGCGTTTGAAATCTGCGAATTCTGCTTCAATGTAACGAAGCCTTTCGATTTCCGCATCTTTTGTGCTCAGAGCTGCGGTCAACTTAGCCTTTTCGTTGTTGAGGTTAGTCAACTCAGCATCGAGGTTTCCTACTTTTTCCTCCATCTCTGACAACAGAACTTTCTAAGTTAGAAAAAATGGACAATCATATAATACAATCAATTTATTTAAAAAATGGGGATTTGCATGTGGGAGAATTATCAAGAATATGTTAATTATGCCGCTGTAATGGGGAAATTAGCTTTATGAAGAAATAGCTGAACTTACCTATGAATGCTTAAGCAAATAGATATTCGGGCATACCTTTTCGTCGGCGTCCTTTTCGAGCTTGGTCATCTTCTGCTTGCTCGCAGTTAATTGTTTCGATAGTTCTTTCTAAAACTCAGCAGCAGGCAAAGTTGGCATCAAAATTAAGTTTTGGAGAAAACGGGCATTTGATTGGGAATGATTATTCTCACCTTCTCCTGCACAGTTTCTTTTAGTTGATCATTGAGTTTCTCCATATGTACTACATTGTCTGTTAGTTTCTTTTCCTAAGGAAAATTCAATGCTGTTAAATATTTTTAGGAAAAGATAGATCCACACTCACTTCATCTGACGAAAATGCATAAACGTTTGGGGAATATGTATCCCATCTGTTCTAATGCCTTTCTCTATTTTAATTCAAATTTATTTCTTAATTTTAATCAGGAATTTCCTGTCTTTATTTTCAAAAAAACCATGTCAGATAACATTTGAACTACTAATTTAAGATAGTGCGAATTCTTAGAATTGTGATTGAATGAGTAATTTTTCCCCCCGAAAATAGCTATCTGTACTTGAACAGTCGGAGTCTACTTGATAGTCCTCGTGAGAAACCTACCGTTGTCAAGTTTATCTGCATAAAATATTAATCTGAATGACATTTGGAGGAATTGTCATCGGTATAATTCTCGTACGACGCCTAGAAGGCTTCTCTTATGGATTAAACAAATTTTAAAAAAATCATTTCCTATCTAAGTTATTAAGGACTATTATTTAAGCTTAAATTTTAAGTCTAAATCACGATTTAGCTCTGAATCTCAGCAGACTTACAGCATTTAAATTGCTCGTAAAATGCCAGAGCTTATTGTTGCTATGATGCTGCTTATAATTGCTATAACTTAAAATTGGTGTTAAATGGACAGTGCAAAACGAGGCGACATCACCATCTAGAAAGAGTTGATTTTTATGAGAACAACATTAAATATTCCTCCAAAAACCCACAATTCGTTTGGAGCTCTTATCCGCCTCCTTCTGAAGAGCATTTAGCATCTCTTTTAAAGAGCCAATCTCTTTCTCCTTCTGCCGCAATACTTTATCCGACTCTTGTTGCTGCTGCTCGACAGCACCAAGCAATTCGGCGCGCACCTCCTCGCAGTGACGCAGAGCAGTGGCGTGCTCGGCTTGTGCGGTATGAAGAGCCTCACGCAACTGCGATACCTCGGCGTCGCGCTGTGCCAAACTGCTCGAGCTAGTGCGCACTTCTTGTCCAGCGCGTGCCGCTGCATTCTCTAACACAAGCACCTGCTGCTCCGCCTCATGTAGTCGCTCTTCCAATCGTACTATTTGATCGTTCTTCAACTATAAAACAAATGTCAACACGAATGCCAACGAAGCCTATCCAGCGTTTAAGTTTCTTAATACCATTGCTAATATCTTAGTTAACACATTGGTTACCAGTGTCACGTATACGTGACAGAGCCCCTTATTTTGTGTCTAGTGTCGCAAATGCGTGACTGATGGGAACAAGTATGTGGTCCATTACGGAGCCAGATACTACGATGTATGAGAAGCAAAATAGAGCTCACTGTAAATGATGGCACTTTAGATTGGCATTTTCACCACCAGAGGTTTGAGGATGATTAGCCACCAAAACTCGAATGACCCAAATTGTCATCAATTTTTTTGAACCAACTCACTTGTCTCTCAGAAGAGAAAAATGAAACCAGTTTAGATAAAGAGCATAATTCTGCATCTACTTCATGTCATTTTAAAATCATAAGGTATTATTTAAAAAAGTTGTCATATTCTGGTAATCATCTCATATCACACAGTTGTGGGAACCCAGCCTCGGATAAGGAAGTCAAGGTGCCATCAGTGTGTTAGACTGTGCCAGTAGTGGTATGCTAATCTGACGTAACAGTGAGTACACTTAGCTCGACGAAATATTTCGGCTTCAAGGGGTTCCAGCCATCTTGCGAATTGCTCGCACTTATGGAGACTATTATAGCCTCTCACATTCTTTAGGCTGTGACTTTATTCATCTAATCTTTACCACTTGCTCATGCATATTTTTATCTGCTTGGGACCTCTTAAATTTTAATCTTTAAATAAAGCTTTGCAATCCTAACAAACTCACACGTTGCCTTCAGTACTGCGTGTCTGTTTTACTACTAAAATGATTATGAATGATACAATCCCTGTTTCATTAGTGAGGAGTGGGCAAGCGCAAAAAATGTTGAAATCAAAAACAAAGTGATTAAAAGCAGTTTGGAATATGCTTGATTTTAAAGGATTGTTTTTGATAGGATTTTCAGACAAAATGAACCACACTTTTCTGAAATGTTTCATCCAAAACAGCACAGCCTTATATCGGGACTGTGAATGTTAATAAAATGCCAGGATTCTTGCACAGACTTTGTAGCAAAACGGATAAAGGTTTTGCGCCTTTACCTGGCAAACTTTAAAGTCTCGCTACGACTTAAACGCCCGTATAATTACTGGCTGATATGGTAGAGTGAAAATAAATATAAGTGTACGACCGCTTTCCTTCCGAACAAACGGGACTGAGTCTTAAACACCCAAATTTCCACTTTTTCAAAATACTTTGACGGCAACTCTAGATGGGCAGAATGACACTTATTTAACATTACAGATCCAGTGGCAGAATATAAATTGCAATTTGAACCTACGCTAATTTTTCAAAGTGTTTTTAATGGCGCTTAATTTCAAATTAAGTATTGCATATTTGCCAAGCTTTTGCTTACAATAAGGACGTACAACAAACATAAGCTTATGATACAGTTTATTACCTATGGATGGGTTAGTGAATATATTTTTACTTCAA
Organism: Echinococcus granulosus; assembly: GCF_000524195.1. Lineage (NCBI taxonomy): Eukaryota > Metazoa > Platyhelminthes > Cestoda > Cyclophyllidea > Taeniidae > Echinococcus > Echinococcus granulosus. The sequence continues at coordinate 347,320 of NW_020170422.1, read as the reverse complement.
AAGCAATGAAAAAAGTTGTGAATTAAAAGTCTATGTGGGACAAAAATGGCGTGTCCGTTGTAATTATTTTGCCAATGAAATGCCAATATATTTTCAAATCGAATTAGCAAATTTAATATGGTGAGTGGTTTTGAGGCCTACGTCATTCCATTCCTGTCACTTATTTTCCAAATAAATGAGAGCCAAAACTCACCTCAATGCACCTACTCATATCCTGATTTCGGCTGTTGAGGTTATTTTGGTCAAATTCAATATTTCGAACTTTCGTGGTCAAATCCTCGATCTCATTCTGCTGATTCGAGGTTAGATTCCTAAAAAGTCCACGCAGATTTTTTACAATAATAAAGTATTTTCTATAGGAAAAAGGTGGTCTCAAAGCTTAACGCATCTTACCTTAGATCCAATATCTCTTTATTTCGAATTTTTTCATTTTCCTGAAGGCAAACTAGCTTTTCCTCAGCTTCGGCACGTAGCCTCTGAGAAAAAGGAAGCATTGGAGAAGCTACTGACATATTTTCCGTACCTTTTCATTGGACAACGATTCTTCTAGATCCTTGTACTTCTCCTCACTTTTATTCAACTCACACCTCAATGTTTCCACTTCCTTCTGTATGTATATAACATAAAACGAAGTGAGTAACAGGTATACAAATACAATTTAATACATGTTTTATTATTGAGTAAAATTATTGTTCCCTTTCCTAGCCATAGTCATGATCACTTTGATAATTGTTTCGATCTACATGAGTTCTCTGTGTTAACAATGTATATTATGATCCTCTTTCTCAACTGCTCTTATATTCCAATCTTACTTTGTGTATTTATAGGCCTCAACTCACAAAGTATCCATCTTTCGTATTCTTAAGAGTTGTAATGAGTCGGTCTTTCTCGGCCGTAATTCTCTCTTGCTCTTCAATATGAAGTAGAAGTTCATTCCCTTTTGTTTTAGCGCACCTCTGAAAATATTTTAAAAAAAAAACACTGAAGCCTAAGAGATTTATGACATCATCTCTGTTGAAAGCAAAGATCCATCGTTTGAGTGGATTTATAGCTTCTTCACCCCTACTTAAAAAGACAAGGCAGCTACATTAAGAATGTGATTATTTTGGCAGACGACAAGCATATAGAATAAATGCACAAATACATATTATACACGTATTGCTTAAGGACTACTGGTTAAGGAATAATTTAATAATTGTGTCTTATATCCTATCAAATATCTTACCAGATCCTCTATAGACTTTGACGAGCTGAAAAGTAAATTCACTAGAAATAATTAAAGAAACTGCATCGTTACTCCTTTCTTGTTCAAGCAACTTTAGCAGTTCGTCTTTTTCATGGACTCTAAAAGGGGTGGGCAATTTGAATTGGAAATTGAATGGAGTGCCTACAAAGCATTGAGGGTTAATATAGCCATATTCAACTTTTCTGTAAGTAGTAGCAATTCCTTTTGTCCAGACCGTACATCCGCCTCATGGATCATACTTTTCTACAACAAAATAGTCGTGTAAGGAATTTTCATTGGAAATTTACGCCTAACGTCACATACCTTATGCAAGTCGTCCTGAAGGAAACGCTTTTCTTCGGTTAATTTTTTAATTTCTCCCTCCATAGACGTAATTTTCTGACCTCTCTTCAGACAATTATTCTCAGAATTTTGCAAAAGTGTGTAGACTCGTGATAGGTCATCAGAGAGTTGACTGCATTTAAACAGGGCCTCCGATAGCTGGCCCTCTTTCTCTCTTTTTGAGGCCTTCACATTTAATAGCTCAATCTGAAATAGAATCCAAAAAACATGTAATATGCTTAATTTTGGCTACGTAGTAAGTTTGCACTAACATTGACACTTTCTATTTCTTTCTCCAACCCAAACTTCATTTGAGACCCAACTTCTAAAAAAAGGTCCATGCTCTCAAGAGTTGTCCGGATTTTCAAAATCTGATTTTTGAGAGTCTCGGCGCATTTTTTGGAAATTAAAGAGATTTCTTCCCTCTCTGAGACGAGTTTTTCAAGCACCGCCGTTAGCTCGCTATTGCGGGTTGACAGGGTATTTTTATCGTGGTTGTGTTTCTCGTTTAGCTGTTCTTGAGTTTCAACTATGTAAAATATTAGCAATCGGCAATTTGGAGTTACCTAGACTGCGATTTTTAGCTCTACTCTCATCTAATTGAATGCTCAGATTCTGGAAATCCTTGAAAGTATTCTCTAGTAAAGCTTCCAGGACCTTTTGAGTCGTCGCTGTTTTGAAGCATGTCTGCATGGCTAGAGAGAAATAAATTGATAACTATTTATAAAAAAGGATGAACGACCTGCAGCAAAGTGCTACAAAGTGCTTTTATGGATGATGAAAATGCACTTTACTCAGAGTTCGAGAAATGTGCTCATAATAAAACCACAATGATAAATTAACAGCGCGTCCAGTAAGGTGATATCATTTTAATATTCACTTATCCAGGAGTAGTTTTTAAAATAATTTTTACAAGAGAGAATGACACTTAAGTCAAATTTGCTTACTTGAAGTGCAGGTTGATTGAACAAATTCAATTTGCGTCTTAATAGCTTCACACAAATCTCGAGTTCCAATTATCCTATGGCATAAATACATAAGATTACAATAAATAAACCACTTTTTTTCTATAGCCTCTCGCTTTTCGACTTCATCCTTTACTTTGAGACTGGCGTTCTCCCTATCCATTTGCAACTCTAAGTTCGACTTTCGAAGGCTGGCCACTAAGGTATTAGCTTCTGCCAACTTTTCTTCCTATTATTAGAGAGAAAAGTAGTTTAATATTCCATTATCTCACGTTCTTATTGAGTTTGGCTATCATTTCGTTCTTCCAATTCTCTAACTTTACAGCCTCATTCTTCAGTTTAACATGCAAAATCGCTAACCTAAAAAACAAAAATCAATTTATAATCTTGCTTTATTTGCAATTATTTCCTTTTCACGAATGATTAAATAGTTAAAGAAAAGTTGATAGAGAAATTGAAATGCAAATAGCTCTTGAGACAGTGGTATCTACATCAAAAGCATATATTTTCCTAGTTTTCAAAATACCTTACAACTCACAGAAAGTATCAGTTTGTGTATGGAAAAATCGTCTATGAGTTAATCGTTAACGATCTAAAATTTTTATTTCCATATAAAGGTTATCAAAAATAGTAATTCAAATTCAATAATAAATTGACTAGGTGGTTAAGTTTCAAGAGTGTATATATTTTAAGGACGAGATTTTTTAGATATGCACGATAATTTACTCAGTTCCAATTCGATAACTCAAAGAAGGCGATAGTTTCATCGAAAAGTAATTACTAAGACCGATGGACTCACTTGTCATATCCGTCGGAATCGCATGCTTCAACTTCTCTGCACTGTCCTTCTTCGTGAGCAGATTGTCTCTGCACATTATTCATTTCTCCCATAGATCGGCACTGGTAGTTGGAATCCTGATTTCCCTCCTCGTTTGTTTGATCAAGACTGATTGTAGACAAATCAAGGCTTGTTCTTGACTCAACAGAATTAAGCCCATTTTTTTCAATATCCGTAATGACATGGGTAACTTTAGGGGAATTCGTGGTATCTGTGTCAGATGGTATATCATGCTCTGTAACTTCAAGTTCTGCGGTACTTGAATTTGACTTAAAAGCAGGTGATCTGCCTAACGTCGATGAATATCGGAAACCCATTGAAGGGGATGCTCGAGACTTCGATTGAAATCGAGATATTGATGGTGAAATGGGTGTAGTTTCGGTTGTGCGGGGATGTCGTGGAGAAATTTCGGGTACCAAAAAATTTGTTTTCCATTTATTTGTACTGGAAGAAGATACTGGTTTCTGCGGCTTCTCAGACGCGCTTTGAATCGGAGAACTTGGCTTTTCAGGCTGAGGCGAGAATATCCCCGAACGTGAGTAAAAGAAGTCAGTTGAATCATCGAGATCACTGGAGCTATTTAAGTCACAAATGGCATCCCACATTACTGTCGGAGCATTAGAAATATTTTTTGTACGCTCCCTCACACTCAGAGCGCCAAAATCCTTTTTCATCTTAGGACTGTCAGCAGAGTGACCAGATGAAGCTTTCTTAAATAAGCTAACGCCAAAGAACTTTGCCATATTTGCTGCCTACAAATCAGAGAAGATCTTTAAAAAACGAACAGAGCATCGTAAACCAAGGAAATTATACTTATTAGCAAACGATCCTAATTTGTTTCAATACACGTAAAGTCTACACTAGTTTGCTTTGATCAAATTTAAAAGCTAATGCTGTAAATCTAAACTGACAAAAGGATATACCATCAAACCATACCCTTCAAAACTTAAACGATATATGTGGGGAAGATATTGGATTAGCATGATCTTCAGTAATATTCAGCTCTAAAAACCTAAATTTGATAGCAAAAAATCATTACGATTTTAGGCAAAAGGTTTAGGCTTAAATTTGGAAAGTCTTAACAATTTGCTGCCTTGAGTAGCATACTTAAATCGCTATTAAAACACAGGAATCAGGGTTCGCACGATGGAACATTTGTATAGAACACAGTATAACTTGAGCGCTTATTTTATTCCTTGTCTGTAAGCTTATTAAGTGGAGGGTTGAATACCTTTGTGGTGCGAAAACAGCAAAATACTTCAACAGTTCAAGAATTTGTAATATCGTGCAAATTTAAACAAACAAATATTTACTCCCATTATGAAAGGCTAAAACCTTTTTATGGTTACTAAGTTAGTTGAAACTAGGCTAGGCATTCATCTAAGTAACAAATAATTTACACTCTACTCTATTTATGAAATATTTAAACCCCTTACTTATTTTATGTATTCCTACATTTGTGTTAACGACGCTTTCAATATATTTTAAACATTTATTACTTAAGTAGGATTTGAAAAAATGCTTTAGGTTAGATGCTTAATAAATTTGCCTTTGCAGAAAGCACTAGAGGGCTGTGCAAACTTCTTACTGTAATGCTTATTTTTTTTCTAATGTTCCCATCAGAGAGGAGTTAGGGACTCGACTTGAACATCGTGACTGAGGAGTCAAAGTCCTGTAATCTGGAGAAAGGTTCCGTATCCACACCCCCTATACCTGCACTTGATTCCCCATTAATTTATCCTAATAAACACGTCGAAGTCGAGTTCGCCTGAGTGTTCTAAGATTATAAGGACCAGAAAAGAGGAGACCTATGAACCTTGTCATACATTAGAACCTCTGTTTAGTCAAAATTGCATATATATTAGATTAGTGGTATATTACTTTAGTATGTTGTGATGTGTCTGTCAAATGTGAAATTTAGTAGCACTGAAGCGCTTTAAAACTATTTTAATCTCATAAATAAACTAAATAATCTTCTATGTGTTCTTAAGAAGTGGTATTTGGTTATGGCTGTAAACCGTTATGTTAGTTTGCATGTATTTCGGAACTAACTTAACAAATATCCCATTCTTTGCGCGAATACGTATTAACAATCATTGTTGTTTAATTTGTCGCAGGATATTGATTGAGTGATCGTGAGTACAAAGTGCTATATGATGTTTGATGTACTCCAATTGATTTTTATGGAAAATACGGTCAATTGCAAATTAAACTTGTCTTGTTTTACGAAGCCTCACGTTCTAAACAGCTTAAGAGGAATTTTCCATTTTTCCTGTAACCTTTCGACTTATTTTTCATTTTACATTATATTTACTCGTGTTTTACACAACATCGTAAATCTAGAAGGTGTGGTTTTGAACTTCCGTAGACTGCTGCGTGACTGTTTACTCGCTGAATATAAATTGCGATGAATTTTTATCAAGAAAGCATATATGCAGCATCATGGTGGTATGACCTGGTACCCCTTACCCTAATCCACTCCTCACTCTCTGTAACTTATGCGATTTTTAATAAAGTTAACAAAATTTATAATCAATAACTTCTTGAAATTGACCTTTTGATTCTATCATTAAACGCGTCTGGTTCCTTTGATCACCATGATTGAAGTTACCATTTCTCTAAACTAAGGGTGTTGCCTAGATAGCTCCCTACACGAAAATACCGCTCTCCAGTGACATCCATTTAAAATGTTTTGTACAACGTTTGCAGCTAGTCTCTTTAGTTTTGACAAGTTCCTTTTGCAGTGCGTTCTAAAATGTTTAAATTCTGGCTTCATTAATTAACCGGTTCTTGTTGAAATATTCGTTTCACTTTCATGTGCAATCATCTTGTAATGCTTTAAATTCATTCTATGATTTTTATCCTGCATTTTTACTCGTTAATTAATGTAATTCGTCGATCCTTGCTTTTCCACATCCCTTTTTCCAAAAGCAATGGTACTTAAACTTTAAACAGTAGCAATGAAACGTGTCTGCCGGGGACCCAACCAGTATAGGAGGTTTGAAGAGCAACCCACCACCACTAACGGTGTCTACGGTTTCGAGGTACTCAGCCAGGTGCGGATTGCAAAAGCACAAGCTGTCGGTCACGCCCTCGCTTGTTGTCTGCCCCCGACCTTTCCCGTTATACGACCACCTTGTCCTCGGCGCCCCCATCTCACCAACCTCGTGGCGGTCAACCCATCCGTAGACTACTTTATCGCTCCGCGTCTCTGCTCTATCCGCGATCCGCCTTACACACCAACAGCCAACAAACGGTGGGTGTTTGCATGTACACTTCGGCCTCGCGGCCAAACTTATGACTGTGTCGTCGCCCCAGATCAAGTCATTTTTCTGTGCACACTCAAAAGCACCTCCCTTCACTTCAACTTCGGAAATTGACTTCACTCAAGCTACAAATTAGCCTATCTCTATGGTCCCGCATTCTGTGCGATTAAATAACTCAAAGTTGGGCTTGTGCCTAATTTATGCTTCCTTCATAGAATCCTTCTTAGTTTATTTACTTATCACACTAATAGTGTCTAATATTGAATCCAAAAAAAATAACAACGCTGGGGTCTAAATAGTTTATAATTATGTTCTACAATCCCATGTTATTTTATCGTCAGAGATTACTTTCACATAGGGTGTTGGCTAAATGACAACTGTATCTACGCGATCTAGTGACTTAATATACTGTTCATGTATCCTGTCGTTCCTTTAAAGGCCTTTCTGCTTTTCGTTCAAGAAGCGAAATAAATTGCAAATTCTTAGGACGTGTTAGTGAGTAATTCCTTTACGAATTCATACTTTCTTTCCTTTTTTACCCCTTTAAAGTAAATCGTGGATCTTTGCACTTTTACAATTTCTCCGCATCTCAAGCCAAAAATGACAAACTCAACCTCTGGCATCCCGTATGTTACATCAGAGGTTTTGGCTGTCACGCTTTCGCCTATTTCTACATAACCTGATTCATTTCGAACTTCAGATTTCTGGGGATCAAACGTAGCTCGAAGCTGATTCACAATAATTTTACCTTTTCCATTAAGAAGGCTTTAATACTAATCATATTTAACTTTTTTAAATGACAAGTACATAGAAGAGTATTGCTCTAATGAGGCGGATTTGACCAACATAGGAGGCTGTAGGTCAATTTAGAGCAAATTACCTGCGTTTCATTAAAATTCTTGTTTATTTTGCTGCTAATTGTGAAACTGTATATTCCAGGGATAACTCACGTTATTGATTGACTCTTGAGGTCTGCTACATAATGTGATGGTTTTAAGTCGAAGAAGTGCATTAGGCCATATCTGCCACGTGTCGAATTTGCAAAAGTGAAGGATCGTTCTAACAGTAAAAATGTCTGTGACTTCTAAAAGTTAGCTCATGGCGAATCAAATTGGTAAATTAACGCAGATGTCGAAGTACTGTCCAACAGTACCGAAAAATCCTATTATGCTAGAGTTCCCTAAGTAATAATGTTAAGCATTGGAATGAATTGTAAACGTGAGGGAAATAAATTATGTTGAATTAGCATTGTCTTTGGCTTATGAACTTCCCTCTTTTCTTTAACCAATTCGAGAGTCTTTGTCTAGTTTAAATCCTCCTTAAAGCAGCAAAGCACAATATGTCAATATTGCTTCTGATGTTGATTGTGCTTTTTCCCAGGGATATATACGTGGGTGACCGCTGCAGTGAGGTTAAGCCGCGTCTCGTGGAGTGCAGAGAACGCAACACCAATGGGACGTTGATAACGAAGAGCGTCAAAGTGAATTATTTCGTTGCCCCACGCTTGAAGAGCAGTCGCGAGGTCCCCCGGATTTATTGCTGTGACTGCAGATTACCTACCAGCAAACAAAAATGGAAAGATCCCTCTTTTTTGCCTTGCTTCTAATGTCAGCTGCTTTCTCTAATTGTATGATGTGATCACTTTCGATGCTATATTTTATTACTGCAAGTAAACCAGCATCGACTAGTAATCATTTTAACTAAAGAAAGTGCTCATTTTTGTGTCCGCAGCTTGGATACTAGAGAAAGGTCAATAAACTTTGTGCAAATGAGCAAATTTTGTGTATATTTTGGCCTTCAAACAGTTCCCTTTTTATAGTTTCCGTAGAACTGCAAGTAAAGAGATTTCGTCAAGTTATCATATTACTTATTTGGTGCAAAGAATTGCGTCACTGAAAACCTTAATTTTATTTTGTCCCGATTCTCCTTCCTAAGGTATGTTCCTTCTTTTCTTTACTAGCTTTTTGGCGACTGCAGTCACATCCAGTCGAGTGCCTTAGCCCGACTGGTGGAGTTTAAAACAGCCTAAAGAGGATGCTGATTAAGCTACTGGGTCTGAGAAAGATAATGGCATCTGCATTTCATCTTGAGTAGCGGTGACGTTTGAATGGGTAATTTCAGTGGTGCGAGTATCAATGTCATATCCGAACAATGAAGTAGCTGGACTGTGATGGCCACTTTGCCCATGAGACGGGCACCAGTAGCAATGGGACTTGGTCACACAGGTTTCCAACCTTTTACTCCTTTTATTGCTTTGGATTTATCTTGTTGACAATGTAAGGTCATCTAAGTGGCAAGACGACTTGATTTGAGTTTACAATCAAGAATTTAAACATTCATAAACCACTCAAAATACTGGGTTCTCCGTTTTAGCTTTGAAAAACTGGTGAATTAACGATTTTACGTGAAGTTAAGTGTTTTGTAGGATTTTCATTTGTCGTTCTCCTCTAGCGTAATAGCTCTTACTTCAGAAAATAGGTAGAGCCCTAAAAATTCCCCGAAGACAAAAGAAATCCCAACACTCGGGTAGAATATGCATAATTGACGTACAGAGGGGCTTAGGACTAGTAGCATGTTCCGGAGGTCGGGCCGCCCGGTGAAGGTACAATCGCGGGGTCGAAGTAGCCACGATGCCAAAACGGTAGCTTAAATTAACAACCAACTTATTAAACACCCCTTCCCCTCTTTTGAGCGTCGTCGCCGGAGCTCTTCCTGGTCAACCTCCCGCGTCAGCCATTACGAAGTAGGTGGTGCTGTAAGAAAAACACCCTCGAGCCAATTGTGCCAGTCATTGAATTTCCATGCAACCGCAAAGATACTTGACCGCAAAGTCACTGATGCCTCTTGGGAATGTGCAGGCCATCACACTCGTCCATAGATGGTCGTAGGAACACTGGCACAAAAGCAAAGTCAGATAACAAAGGTTAAGGTTTGACATCGTTACGTAGAGGTATGATTTTGCATCTATCCCTCCTTGGCACTTTGTTTACACTTCAGTGCTAACTAGCCAAACTTGCCTGGGTTCTAGCCAGCTAGTAGAAAAGTGGAGAAGGTGTCTCGTGTTCACATATTTCATACCTTCATACCGGTACAGTGGACGGCTCTGTGGCGAAACTCTTTCGGATGGTTCATGGCTAGTGTCGCTTCACTTGGTAAAAGCTTTACGGAACCAGGGTAGTTTCCGAGGGTATATGTCATTTTCAACCCTTCTGTTAGGGGTCGTTACAGTTTCTCCCATTCGCAGCATATGCACCTCTTCCGCCCCGTTAAGTTTCATCACTCAGCTGTAAAAATCAGGATAGCTATTCCTCAGGGTCATGTTCGCTTTTCAGTCTCACCAGTGCAACTCTTGAAGACTTCCCTGAAGGTGAAAGTAGGCATATTTGCTCGGCAGCAGATATATTGTTGACTCACGGTAGAGCCTCGGTGATAGTGGTCTATTCGAGGGGTCATGTCGCCCGGCCTAGGTGGAATGGCGGAGACCCCAAAACCGAAAGTTACGTAAACAATTAACCCATTACAAATGTACCCCGCGTATACCATTAGTCGACATAGTTGCTTCGAGTTTGTCCGCAGGCATAATTCAAGCCTCGCATTATTCACAACAGTGTGGAATTTCATTTGATTAATTTTTTCCCTTCAGAGAATACCTTTGCTTTCATTTAAATCCAAAAGGGTTACTAAGCAATTGAGTAGCTTTATTATTGACTAAAAAATTAAATTGAGGTTTGTTACCCATTGTAGACACCCGAAGCTGAAATGGCTAACGTCTACTTGGTAATAACTTTAATTGTGGTTTAGGCACAACGCCCAGTAAAGGATAGAGACTTGAAATTAAACTATGATTTTTGACATAGCATATCACATTATAAAGCGCAGAGAAGCGTTAGTTCTTTAGAAAGGTTAGCTCATACTGACTGTCAGGAGTATCTACCCTGGAGGTCAGAACTTCATCAATGCCAAAGAAGTTAGGCAGACTGCCGTCGGATATTTAGCAGTACTAAAAATCTTTCTGTGCTTAATTTTTCTAGACACCAAGATTAAATCTCTGGTTAGATGTGAGCTCAAAGGCGGTGATATTGAGGTCTGCTTTTGTGTTGATAAGAAAGCCGCATCTCGACTTCTATGCCCTATCAAGCTCTTAAGAGCAGCTCAGCACTAACCGGTAGACTTGTTAGGAAGTGAACAGCCTGATTTATTCAGAAATTGCATTTATTGAAGAGGTGGTTAAGACAGTGTGATAGACGACAATAGGACTCACAAATGTACACACACGTAAACACTTGGGAGAGGAAGGAAGGAGGGAAGGGTAGGTGGTATTAATTATGCGTGTAGTCCTCGTTCCCTTGGGATCAACCTGGGAGGTCGTTGTCGGTTGATTTCGCACCGACTCAGAATTGCACACCAAATTACTCCGCTGTAATCGTGATATTAGATATACACACACAGGACCAAGAGTATTAATATTTAAACTGGCTTATTTTTTTACCACTCTTGGGGCTTTAAGCCCACCTATTTGGTACAGGAATAGGGAATCTATGTTGATTAGATACCGCCGTCTCGTATCATCTTCATTTTATTTCATTGAAACATCCTGAGGCCTCCCTGAAGATCCAATTAGACCTTCGTAAGTAGAAAAACAGCCCAAAGAGGGTAATTAAGAAATAATTCTCATATTACTATGGTAATCGTGGAAACCGAAATGAGTAAAAGACCCTCGTGGGTAAGTGCACCTTCAAACAATCGCCCTTTTATTACATATCCCCCCTCTTACTCTATAGCGCCGTCTCCTGGACCTCCTTTTTGGTCACTCATTTGTTTCCACTATCACAACGTTCTCAGTGCCTAAAAGATCATCCAAGAGGCAGGCATGGAGAACATACGTTGATTGACCAAACCGGGAGAACATTTGATTCCACCTTCAGCAGTGTGGCTTGTCGGTTCATTGGATCCAGAATTTCGTCCTTTTTGTGAAATGCGCTACGAGGATTCATTAACTTTGTATTTTTCAAAGCGTGACGATGTTGTACAGCGCGTCGGAACCTTCACCACCACTATATATTGTTTCATTTGCACCATCATTAAGCTTTACCATCTTGTTCAGCAAAGACTATTAGTTATGGGAAATACACTCCACTTACTGATGCGTGTTGATCCACGCGGGTTGCAGCCCCAGCATTATAGAGGCGCAAAAACACGAGCTCCAAATTGTCTTAAACGCACCTCACACTCGCCCTTTATAGTGCGAACTAATACTACCCCTTAGAAGCCCTTACACAAATTAATTGCTAGTAAAGTTTGATGCCGCCTGGACGGTGTATAGATTAAAAAGTTCTTAAAGGCACTCTCTCGGATGAAATATTAATTCACCACATCGGCCCATCTTTGAAGCTGCAGGCCGGATTAATGGTTACCTAGGGAATGCGAATGCGATGGATCCACACCGCACGTCGTCATGGGAGGGTCCACTTTTCATACCACAATAATTTTGAAGCACTCACAGTACCTCCCCAGGGGGTTAATTTACGTCTGTCTGTGAAGAAGGAGGCACGAATTTCTTCAACATGACGTTTAGGTTTCAATTGCTAGTAAGAAACGATGTGAAATATTAATAACGCGCTCTTACGAAGGACGAGAGAGAGGGGTAGGTGTGAGGATTGGAGAGGTGAACGGCTTGGCTTAGGACCTGTGCCTTCATAATTAATGACCTATTAGACCCCACCCCGAGTGCTAACGCGTGCATGTGTGCGTGTCTATGCATGTGTACAGCACATAGAGGTCTAACTGCAGCTTGAAATGCGTTTATCGTCAAACTGGGAATTCCGTCACACTTGAAAACACCAAAATTTGGGCTAAGCTATGCTAGTACTGCATCCACTTCTTGCCGATTACAAAGCATTTCTTAACGGCCGACGACATTCACTGAGAGATTCGAGCACCCTTTCCTCTGACGCGGAGGCTTTCCTGAAATTTTTTTCCCCTCATCACCATTAAGAGAATATTTGCCGTTTTTATCATTTGAGAAATCTCTTGTATACAGGACGATCTTTCAAACACACTGATTCGGGAAGATAATTTAGTGTTTTGTTAGTTGTAGTTAAAAGTCGATTGGAGTTTCCGTAAATCTATAAATTATTGTCCAAAACACTATATCTCGTAGTGCTTTCAAGGAGGATTTGGACCTCGCATGTAGGTGATATTTAAAGGCATTAAAATGGCACTATAGATCATTATAAAATTGCACAGAGATGAAGGCGTTACCCATTTCCTCTGTAGCACTCGAATTATCCCCAAAGATTCTACAAGGAGGTGGCTCTCTTATAGGCGTCTTGAAGGGTTAGAGGACTGGCAGCTGAACTTTATGGCATTTGCAAGAGACTGATGATGCCCATGTAGTGAAGTGCAAATTTCCAGATATTATCATTATAAGCTTTGTTATCTCAGTAACTTTTCATAGAATTCAACAATTTAGCCAGTTAAGTGCCATGTGCTGCTTCGCAGGTATTTGTCAGGACAGCCAAATTAGGAAGAAAGTTTAGTTGATGGGAGGCAGCCGCGAAATCAAAAAGGTGCAGAAATACTTTTTTTAAGTTTAAAGTGCAAGAGTCAACCTTATATTGTTTATTTAAAGGATTTAAAACAGGAAATCGTCATGCGTCATTCATAAACCACTTCAAAGGAACCAGTTCCTTCCGTCCATCACCTGGAAAAAAAATCCATTTTAATTCCCCCAATTTTTTTGCCTAAACATTCCTGATTTGATCAAAACTGAGGAGTTTTTTGTTCATTTATTATCTACAGATGCTAGTGTGTTTATTTTCATTAAAAAATCCCTCTTTTTACTAATCACAAAGCAGCGGTGCGATAGGTCTCGTTCTTGCCTGCCTGCCCACCTTCCCTCCTTCGGGTATAATTTAGTATAGCTTCTACTCCCTTCCCCAACCCCCATCGCCCACCTAACTCTACTCTAGTGTGCGCCTAATCATGCATGAATATTTAGAATTGCTACGGCACAGTGATCCTGCACACACAGAATGTAGGGGTGGGATGAAGCGGGGTGGGCGAAACATTCCGAGGCATAAATATTTAACTCAAAAGAGAAGTGTGCCCCGATAAGATAACTGTTCATTTATGGCATGATTAAAATTTCCTCTTGTACATAGACCAGAGGCCGAAGCTTGAGCTAGAAAACCAATCACCTACGGTGGCGTGAGGAGCGTGCGCATCTCCATGCGCCAATCGGCTTGGCGCAGGCATAGATGCCACACGCGTGCGTGCGTGCGTGCAAGGGAGCGTGAGCTAATAAGGCGAGTTAATTAGCGGCAGCTCCGTTAATTTGCTCAAGCGTCACGCGTTGCTTTCTGAGTTACTGCAGAGATTTTAAGCAATTAGAAGGCTTATGCAGACATGTTTTTTGTAAGCTTCTTGTTCACAGCAAGAGGGGGAGGCAAGGCAAAAAATTTCACTGGTGCTGTGGGAAATTGGCAACACTTGACAGCTACCTTTTGTTTAAGACTGCTAGATAAACTTATAATCCATGAAGCCCTAAGTGTATAGTAAAGTCTTTGTAATCTATGGTTAAGGATGCTTGATAAAGCACGGATAATGCATTGCTAATTAATTTAAACTTTCCGACCGCATCATGTGATTAGAAGTATTACAACAAAGAAGTACCTTGACAACATTGTGAATAAAACTTTAATGGCAAAAAAATACCTTAATAGAAATTTCTTTAAAACATCCGCAAACGAAATGAACATGTTTACCCGGTAGTCAGTGCTACAAGGATTCGTGTCAGGTGACATTCTTGATTCAAACCTATTCCATCTGCATTCAGTGTCTGTGCAAGTGTCAGCTTTTCACATCCTGCATTTCTGTCAAACGCCTATCAAAAGGCACTCTTCATGGGTGAGAATTTTTGGTAGACTGTATCACCATATCTTGCACCCCCTTCTGCAGCGTCGAATGTTTCTTAAAGAATCATCAGATATGTTTGGCGCATATGGAATCGGAAATAGGAATCTTAAAAGCCCCCTTTTGGTTGAGTTATGGAGGGAAAGCCAAATATAATTCCTAGTAAGTTGATGTAGTCATGACCTTAGGGCATAGGGATGAAGCGCTACTGGTCGAAGTTGTGGTCACTTTCGTCGGCTACCTTTCACCCTGAGTACACTATGTGATGTTTGTAGGGAAAGGATGAATTCGATTATCACTTTTTATTCCGATTCAAAAAGAAAGGACTGAGTTAAGCAAGTTTTTATGCCTTAATTTTTCGCCAAAATCCACTCAGAGTCACATATATGTGACGTAGTCATTTCTCGGCCGGGCCCGAGGCCTCAGATGTTCTCAATACGTTTCACGTAAATGTAGCTATGACAAATCGTGTGTTGCAAATTGACTGGATGAGTTTAAAACAATGAAGCATACAAGGGGTTATGGTATTGTACCGAGAACGGTTACGTCTCTTTGGCTTTTCGAGGAGTTGCACCCAAAGGGCAATAAAGCAATTGGTCTGTAAAGATGGATCATGCTTTAAGACAGACTCAACAACAACAGTGATAAGGTAGAGGCCCTCTAAGTTCTACAATTTACGTCCCCCCTGTTGAAGTCAGCGGAAGGTTGCAAGTGGTGTAGTTGCTTTGTGTGCGTGACTGCGCACTTTTGAATGACTCATATTGGTGTCAAACGACTTTTGAATTGCACACAGGCGATGTTATCACCACTTTATCCAGAGCCCGACACCCAACTTGACAGGTGAACAAACAGCAATCCCCCTTCCCCACCAAGTCTTGACAACGACCATCTTCGGTTTGATTTAGGAGCACTAAACACCACCAATTCTAAGGCTAGACTTGCAGTACACAGTCAGCACTTATGTGGTTCAGTTCCCACTATTTAAAAGTGGCATACTAGGAATGTTCAAGTCAAACATTGACCTCTGCGTTTGTCCATTTTAGAGCCAGTTTGAACTAAAAAAAGTCTAATGCTACATTTTACAATTACTCCAGAATTTAATTCCAAAATCTGAAAAGTATCTTTTGCTTAGGAAGACTTGTCGGTAGGGGTGAACTATTCCAGGACAGCCGGCTTCATTTTGACATTGGTGCTGAAATGCTGTGACTTCAATGTTCGTTGTACACGGATTTTGCCATTTATAACGATAGGATTAAGAAAACCCCTGTATTCCTAGTAAAATTTTTCCGATTTGGCGCAACATTCATTACTTCTGTGCTATTCGAACAGCAAAATTGTCAATGTGCCTAATGTCCGATAAGTCTTAGAAGCTATTTGTACTTGTTAGTGATTGTCCTCACACCTCCAATTGATAAATTTGTCCACCTGTCATGCAATTCCTTCACACAGTACAGGCTGAATGAATACTCGTTCTCCGGAATGACCGCTCTAGTGCGAGTTGAGGGCTTTGGGCTCTGCGCAGTAGGCCAAATGAGCTTGGAACCACCATGGTCGGGGTAGTCATGTTGCAGAAATTTCAAATACAGCCGCACATCTGGTGGTGGTGATCTTGATCATAATAGTTCTGTTTCCAGCCCACATCTCTAAACATACAGCCAGCGTGTAGATTGCCTGACTGATGCACAATCACCGTCTTGATAAATTGCCGGAGAAAAAATTTTTCATTAAGAACTTTTAGTGGGAAAAAGGATTTGAGCATCATAATAGGCGTGTATTAGGATTTATTAGGGTGGTTTAACCCTACTAAAAATCCTTCTCTGTCATAAATTTGTAGGTACTATGATTAAAGTGTGATACATTTGTAGAAGCAGTTTGTTCCTTTCAGTACTACACTCATCAAACAATATGACCAGCCAAACAAGTCATATCTATCATCGTACACAAAATTTGGTCAAAACAATTGGAAAATTTGTATTTTTTTTCATGAAATAAGCCATCCAAACATCTGCTGACGACAATGCTTCTCCGAAGTAGTAGTATGTTTAATAATCAATAAATTTGAATTCACACTGCTCTCTTCTCTTTACCACCATGACCCATTCCCTCTTCTTGAAAAAGGCCAAAATTCGAGCTAAAGTAGAGGACAAGCAGGAAGCGATAGCTCTGCCTCTGGACTACTCCTTCTTCCAGATTAAAACACCAGCAGAGATCCTGCGTTTTCCATCTCGAATCGACTCTCCATTGTCGTTGAAGACGCCCAAAGACGCGGAGGGTAAGTGGCTAACAACAGCATTGAAATTGAACAAAAATATCTTGGAAGATCTTGTCGATTTACCACGTGTTGTTTCTAGTCTCTTCCCATCCGAGCAATGGCTCACGTGGTTAGACCTTTCCTGCAACCTCCTGCATCGAGTCCCGCCTGAATTGCTTCAGTTGACGAGCTTGAAGATTCTCTGCCTCCACGGAAATAAGATTGCCACTACCCAAGAACTGGTAAAGTTGCAGCCACTCAAAAACCTCATAAAACTCACAGCTCATGGCAATCCGGCTGAATTGGAAACAGGTTACTTCATCACAGTGCTTGCAGCGCTGCCTAGCCTACTTAAAATTGACTTTACTGCCGTCTCTACCAACGAGAGGCTGGCTGCTGAACAACTTCAGAACTCGAAGCGGGCTCATAAGCGATAGGATACGCCTATTTGCCAAAATTGAGATCCATTTTCTCCGTCATACGGTCTTGCAAATAAGCTTAATTTAATTTCAGTGGGCCTTTAGATGAATAATGTTTGACAGGATGATATGCAACAGCAATTATAAAGCAAATCGCAAACGCTTTTCATAGAAATATTTACCTCAAAGTAAAAGCAGTTTTATAAAAAATCGAATGCAAATCCAGCTCTTGGAGCTTCGACCTAAGGTTATTCCTCTTTAGTCTGTTTCCAGCTATGATACAGCTCTTGATGTGGTTTAACAACTCTTTCGATGGAAGGTGTAGAGTCATTTTATTCAAGCCTTTCCTAACCGGTCTCATTGTCGATTTTTAAAGTGCTTTTGTCACGGAAATTAACCTGCGCGTATTTATTTTATTCATTGTTTGCATAGTCACAAGGACATTTACCACCACAGCAACCCTATTTTGCAGCTTCCATGAGGGTGATCTCGGTCTTCGCGGGGGATAAAAGACACCAAATGTATTCCATGTCACTGTCGCTGATGTGACATCGGAGTCACCATTGAAAAAATTAACAAGCATACGCGCCGAAAGGCAGTTTTCATTCTTCGAGTAGAGAGGGGCCGATAGACTAGTGACGCGGAGGCTGTTGTTCAAGGTATTGAAAAAGCCGAAGTTGCTAAGACACTTTAATCTCCCGCTCATCAAAGCCTCGGTGGGAAAAACTCAGTCTCAATCTCATTGAAAAAGCGGAAGAGAGCAGAGGCTCCGAAGGCTCCGGGGGTATGGAAGAGGTATAGCCCTAGCTGAATAATACACCATGTTCAGGGGACCCATTACTTTGTAGTCATAACTTTAGCTAAGAGAGTGCGTTAGGAGAAAAGTGTATTCGAATTTGCGACAGCAGTGATGGGCCCTACCGACTGGTACAATGGTTGAAAGGTTTGAGTAGGCTGGAAGTGGGAATTTGTGGTGGCGGAGGAGGGGGTGGAGGAAGGGGAAGGCATTTGAGAAGATCAAGGTCGAGGGGGCGATTAGAAACAGTTGAAGTGGCTGGGGGTGTGGCCGAAAATAGAGCAAGAAGGTCGGAGGGTGGAAGAGGAGAGCATTTCACTCCATCCGATGTTGACCGCATCATAAGCGCCGATAGGGGCTCTAACAAGCTATGACGCTGACAGCTTCCACGATCATCTGCTGCCCGTTGCTGCTGTTGTTGGAAAAATCGGTTTACGTTGTTTGTGGCCTCCGTTAGCAGTTCCACCCCGACACTAGCCTGCCTCTTCCATTTGGTTCTTCAAAAAAATTTACACTCTTTTTGGCACACATAAATGGAAAATTATAAATTGCTTGTGAGTCTATAAAGGATGAGAAGAAGATTCATTTCAAAATTGCACACTGAATTTCATTCTTCGCCTAACTACCGCCTCCTACATTTCTACACCCATCCTTAGCTTCAAACTAAGGCGCACAAATTTTACATACACATTTGTCAGTATGGATGAGCTGCACTAGGACAGTTTGGTGCCTTGGTCGCTGTTATCGCTGTCTTGGTAAGCAGTCTCTTGTGCAATTCCCACACATGACAGGTTGGCTGCATTTGACATATATGGGCGTTTAGAATAAGGTAGGAGTTTCACAACCGGGCGGAATGCTCTTTCCCAGAAATGACTGCTTGACATGAGCTATGATGTGGGTCGCGGATAGTAGGCTGTCGACTGACAGCGCTGGAGACGCTGAGAACCATCACTGATAAAATGATCGCTGGAGTACAGACACACACTCGGTCGTGCCTGAAACGTTTACGCTTCTCTATCAAATACCTCACTGGTGAGGAACCGAGTGCTCTATCACTGTGTTTTATCGTGTTGTATTGTGTCGTTGCGTGAAGTCTACCATAGGTATGAGTACTGTGAGTTCGAGTTTGGCCACTTCGTTTCTATTGACAACCAACTTCGATGACCATCGCATTGTGTTGCATGCATCCATTCGCTGCCACTGCTACCTGGATTCTTTCCGCCTGCTGTCAAAAGTAGTAACAGGATACCGTCGCTTACCGATGTACAAAGTGCAGCCACGACAGCATATCAATTGTAGGTGCAAATTAGCTCCCTATTTTGACGTAAAGCATTTGTTGCTTTAATGGAATTTTTGCATTGCCCGAAACCGTTAAATACCGTTTTATTTGACTAAGCATCTCGACAATAGCGCAAATTTCAATTATCTTCAAAAGCATTATCCGCCCTTAAAATGACGACCTTGATCACAGTGGCTGACACTTATTGTCGGGTCACAACTTATTATTGTAAGTGCAGTGAACTTTTAGGATAAGTACTTATACCGCACAACATTTTTTGAATGTGTGGACAAAGGAGTGAAAACTTGATCCTGTCTCTACTGGGGTCGCCTAGAGGAAAATCGACCACCACAGAACAGATACTTCGTTACTCGGATATGATACCAAAACTCGTCAATATCGCCCTCAAACCTAGGAGGTTAACCTGCGTTCTTTTTGTACTGTTTCAAACCCCAGCGGTCTGTTTACGATAACCGACTGGATATAACCACAGTTGTCGCAAGCTGACAAGGGAAACAAGGCACATATCTGCGATAACAGGCTTAGGTAGAAGAGGCGAGCTGTCAGACATGCGAAGTTGCCGGAGCTTAGGTATTTTTACTGGTCATAAATACTTTTCCAAATGGTCTTCACTACACTAATTCGGCCTTTTAGGTCATATTATTGCCATTCTCACCTCGGTTCCCCATTGGCTGCTTTTTAAAGCATGATTGGGGTTTAGGGCCCAAACTTGGCTTTTTCTTCGGAAAAACCAACACAAATAAGGCAACATTTTATAGCCCTGGATAAGGCTTTTGTGACATTTTAACTTAATGTTTATTAAAAAGGGTTTGGGCATGAAAATTTCTTCATTTATTTGTAAAAATTGCGTATATTTGTTTATTTCAACTACGGCTACAAATTCCATCATAGCATATCTATTTCATCAATAGATTTCTCATTCTCAATCCGTAAATGCAAATACGATTTTAGTATGATTAGTTTACAACTTAACGCATTTGTTACTAGCGTTTGGTTGTTTGTTCAACTCTCAGTCTTGGTAATAGGACCGCCCAGGGGCTCCACCATTGAACCTTCGCTGAGTGGCCGAGCCTCCGACCCACGTCCGTAGACCCCATCCCTTCTGTATGTCTAAAGTACATATTCTCCGTGGGTACTATGTCTTCCTTTGTCTTCATAAAAGTAACGGGGAGATGTGTGTGCATGACACTTTGAATTTCTCATCGAATCCTGGTGCCGCAGCATGTGAATTGGGTTTCTTGTCCGATAATAACAACTGCGGTTGTACCAAATTATGTGAATTTAAAATAGCCTAAATAAATGTCGGATGATGTTCTTCCTTTAAAACAAGGTAGATCTCTTGGTTTTGGAGGTGAAGTTGAAAGTGTTAATGCCGTACAAGCGGTGCTTCTGGGGTGTGGGAGTCGATTATCCACCAGGACCGCAGTGATAAAAAATTGCAGGCATTCCTTAAAATGCCAAGTGTTGGAAGGAAAAATAGGTCCATTCATTTCCAAATAGCAATTATAACCCCTCAAGTGACAAATATGATAGACTTCTAAGAAAGCGTAAGTCTATATTATTCCTGGTGCAGGCATAGTAGATTACCTTACCGAGTTGTAAAATGCAAGATGATTGTACACGGTTTTCTAGATAAATTGAATGTTTGCAGTCTAGATGTAAGATAAATGTCTTACCTGAAAAAAATTTTTTTTGCCAAATTTCGGTTCGTAAAAACACATTCAAGGGTTAGAAGTATTAATGGGTTCGTGCTTAATAATTAATAACAACAATGAAATGATTTGTTGGGATTGACCAATAACGCCGAAAATCTCACCGGTTCCGACTCCTATACTAAATAAATCGTCGATTTACTACTGCGTGTTTAGTGCATTAAACATGTTTGAGGACTTTTGTTTGGAAAGGTGCTAAATGGTGTCACTAATTCCAAATTAATAATTTGAAATAAATCCAGTTTTTATTGTTAATGCAATGCCTTATTTGTTTGTATAGCTCTCGCTTTTGGTAACGGGCCCATTGGGTTCTCCGCCACTGCACATCCACAGAGCGGCTTAGCCTCCGGGCCATGCCTGTAGCCCCAGACCCTCCTCCACGTCAACAAATCATATTCTGCCCTAGCATTGTGTCTTCTATCATCTTCGGGGGAGTCTTGGGGTGTTACATCGGTGGCAGTAGAAAGCAAACCCGATTCCAAAGGACAACTACTTGATTTCTGCTGCTGAGTGAAAGGCCATAGGGGGGCGGAAGAAGTACATATGCTGTGAATGCAAAAATCTGTCATAACCTCTAGTAGGAGGTCTAAAAATGTCGCCTACCTTCGGCAGTTACCCCAGTTTCGTGGTCTGCAGGAAAGCAATTAATAACCAAAGCGACACTAGTCGTGAACCATTAAAAGGTTCGTTACGAAACTGACTGGTGTACCCGTATGAAGATGTTAGTGAAGCGAACACGCGATACTTCCTCCACTTCCTACCAGCTGAATAGAATCCAGGCAGATATGGCACGAAAAAAGTAGCAAGGAGAAATGAACGAAAAACTCTACCTCCGCAGAACCATATTAAATCCTCTCCTTTGTTATATGACCCTGCTTTTTGGCCAGTATTTCTGCGACTAGAAATGAACATTTGAGATGTCGAACATATTCCCTCGTTCCCACAATAAGTTTCCATACAGTACGAAACTCCAGATCAAGTAGAATTGCCAAGGGGGATCAGTGACGTTGAGGTTGGATGCCTTCACATTTGCACGAAAATTTGATGTTTGTCACTTTATTGTGGCCGACATGGGAAGATGACGAAGGGAAGGACCAAAGACGACACTCAAAAGAGCAGAGGGGCTATATACTATGTTAGCTGTTTGCTTAACTCTCGTTTTTAGCAACAGGCCACTTAGGGGCTCCGCCTCTGTACGCCTTACCAGGCAACCTGGCCTCCGGTACATGCCACTAGCCCTCAACTCCTTCTGTATGTCGACAGCACGTATTCTGATCACGCATCATGTCTTCTTTCATCTTCGAAGGTTTCAGAGTGTTGCATTAACTTGTGTTTCCAGTTAAATGCAGTTATTTTAATATGACGTCGGTTCAAATAAAAGTGACTGCCTAAGGATTTGGATACACAACTCCTATGCATCCAGACTTCTTCAGGAGAAATTATTACTACTTGTAATTTTCAAACATTCATTCCATAAAATATCACTGTTCTTACCTTAGTGCCATATTCCTATTCGATCTCTTTAAAAAAACCTCAAACTCATCGTCCAATGTGAAAATTACAAAGAACACTTCTTATTCCATGTCAAGGTAGGTAGTACGTCAATGTTCACCAACATGTTCCTATGAAAAAGCATGTTCATACAAGACTCAAACATGCACATTAGTCGGATTTGTGGCCTTAATGCTTACTATCCAAGGAAATGCCACCAGACAAGATGCTATGCATTGCCAAACGTCAACATATTCGGTTCTCTAACACGGTTACGATTATCCATATTCAGCTAGCCAATAATATTACTCCAAAATAAAACACGGATTGGAAACCGACACGACCTGGCTCACCTCCTATTCTGGTACCACGTTTTCACCTGCATATCGGAAAGATGCAGCTTCTCAGCCAACTGCATTCGATCCTGTACAGAAAGGTACTTCTGTCTTTCGAAGGTGCGTTCCAGCTCATTAAGTTGATGGTCGGAGAAGGCGGTCCTCGCCTTCCGCACTTTCTTGCTCTTCCCCACATTGCTCTCCTCGCGAATACTGCCACTGCCAGCTGCCGTTGCCACTGATGGTGTTAAGACTGCTTTATCGAAATCAAGTCTACTGACTCCTCCAGTCTGCCGCAAAACGAGATCGTCGGGACTGAGAAGACCTCTGAATGGGTCACCAGGATTCAGGAGATCTAGAAGTATTCAAAAAAGGCTCTCATCGTAGCCTGGACACAAAGATAATTGAACGATATGAAAGAAATCTTACATTTTAGATGGGCTGTAGGCGTACGCAACATTACGCTACTCCAGAATACGACACGGAACAACACGGTGATGGGCCGCTCAGTAACGCATCGATGAGACATTTGATCGAGTGGTACAGATATTTCAAGTACGACTAACGGTATGTTTGTACGTCAGTAATCCTTCTGACCATGGTAGTTTTCAGCGTATCCAGCGTTCTCAGTTCATTGCTCATGTTCACCGTCCAAAATTCACAGCCCATCACTTTCATTACAGCCCTCATCAGTCATTTCTACGAACGAGCATTCAGGCACGTAGTGGAACTATTGCCATAACCTGGACGCTAGAACAAGTTGGATGTAGCCAACCCATCGTGTTGGAAAATTGCACAAGAGACAAACAAATCTTTCAATGAACACGGTGAATGCAATCATTAACGACTCTTGCGAGCTCAAGAGTTAGTTCACGTTGGTTACCAAGGCAGCGGTGACAGCGACGAGGACAGCAGACTGCCCTAGAATAACTCATCCGTACTGACAAATATACATGTGCGGAGTTTTCGTGTGGTAGTTTAAAGCTAAGAATGGGTGTAGAAATGTAGGATGATATAGCCATGAAGGAAAGAAGTGGTTTTCTTCCTCTTTTATAGATTTGCAAATTCCGATTGAGCTTTTTTAAATTTTTAAAATCTAATAAGCTGCTTCTGTGCAGATTCTTCAAAAACTAGCGTCGAAGCCCTTGGAAGTATTAGCAATGCTATTGTTCTTAGAGTGTGGATACCAGCACCACAATTTGCTGTAACTACAGTTACCATAAGCCAATAAGTGAACCGCGTCCCTTCGGGCTCGGATAATAAGACCAAGGGATCACAGAAAATTCAGGGAGGAGCCATAGTGAGAGGCCGTGTAATCCTTTACATTGTTTTGCTGCAAGCCGAATCAACGCGCAACAATACAGGAATCTTCACATTCCCAGGTAAAGACCGATCCACAAATGACCTTTCACAGTAAAACTATCATGCATTCCATTTGGCAGTGTATGTGTGTGTGCATGTATGTGTTCAGAAGATTGATGCAATCGATGACATTTGAGGCGCTCCTGCATCCTTAAGAACTTGTCAAGGTGCGTCATCGTGCTAAACGCTGTGCCATTTTCACAGGCCTTGTCTGTTGAAAATTGGCATTAAGGTGTGCATGCATAGCGGTTTCCAATGGGCCGAATTTAAAAGAACCACTTGCAGTGCAGCAGGCACATTCTCCGCCCTAGTTGAATTCTTGACGGTCAGAATTACTGGTATATCAGAAGTTATAGAGGTGGTATGTATGGGAAGAGTGTATACTTTCTGTTCGCTGAAAGTGTGAGAAAACAATCTGCTTAACATTAAAAGTTATTTTAGCCCTATGAGTTTAAGGGTTTTAGAATCCGAAGTGATTCATATCACAAGCCCTTCAGGTCTCTGATCATTAACAATAGTAACAAACTGTGAAAGCCTCCGATGTTGAAGCGGATCGTCTCACACCAAGCTATGTTCTTGGGGCAGAATTGACAGAGAGGATCTGGATTACTGGTCGCAATGAGTGAGGTAAAAGTTATTCTATTCGGTAAATACCATTCGTAGCAAACTGATATAGCCCCTGACCAAATTAAAGCCAAGGATGAGGAAGATTTGATTTACGATATCCTACGATTGCAGTAGAGATACAAAGAAATCTCCATGACCAATGATCGCCGATCAAGAGTGGTGGAAAATATATTCAGAAAATGAAATGCTACCTCTCCTGTGGTATCTTGAAGCGGCACTAGGTAGCAAGGGGTATTCAGACCGCCTTTAAAACACAACTAGGGCTTGATGGTTTAAAAAGACATTTCACAACGTCACAGTAGAAAACTTTGATCCAAATTATTATAAGGTTGAACTAGGCAATTCAATCCATCGTTCACACTGATAACGTGGTTCCACCTCCAGAAAAAGTTTTAGATGAAATGGGACTTCTGAATCCACAGGCCTAGAATAATATACATATTAGTAAGAGCCGCAGCAAATGTGGACCGGTTCAGTCCACGCACCGTTAGTTTATGTGACAGGTGATAGTGGTAGTGAATGCATGCATGCAACGCGATACGATGGTCATCGAAATTGCTTGTTAACGGGGAACGAAGGCGTCAAACTTGAACCCACGGATTCCTGTATCTACAGAAGACTTTACAAGGTGTGCTTCACATCACCCTACTCCACACTGTCACATAGTACAGCAAGGTGGTAGGACACTCAGTTAGTCGCCAGTGAGACATTGGATCGGGTGATGCGAATGTTTCAAGCACGACTGACCCCATGCCTGTACGTCAGGGACCACTTTGACCGTAATGATTTCCTGTGTGTCCAGGATTCTCAGCCCGTTGCTCATGCTCACTGTCCACACCCCACATCCCACATCATAGCTCACATCAAGTAATCATCCCTAAGAACGAGCATTCGGCCAGATCGTGGAACTCTTGCCGTATCCTAGGTGTCCAAGGCAATTAGGTGTGTTAAGGAATTGCACAAGAGGTTGACGAAGCTTTCTGGGAGCTCGGCAAACGTAACCATCCACAAATATTTGGGAATTCGAAGCTTTGAGACATTAGTTAAGTGCAAGTGCAAATGTACAACCCCTTCTCAAAGTATTTCCTCCTTGGCGCAATGGAAAGCATCGCTTTGACGCAAAAAGTGACTTCATTATCACGTCTTATTTCACACAACCTTTAACGGCTAGACAATGGGAGGCTAGTAAGGCTTACTTGCTTATGACAGAATAGGAGCTGATTGAATTCTTAAAAGGTTACGCGGATTTCATGGTAAATGCTGACCCATTAATGCAGCGGGTTGGTAGGGAGGCGTGGGGGAGGCGAAGTGGAACAGGGAAGCACCTATCACAAAATCTTCGCCGCTGTCAAATCACTTAATCACTTAAAACGAAAGGCTGTGTGAACTTTGTTCAGGCAAGTAAAGTCATTAAAATCCTGCAATTTTGCCTGTGTGCAAAAATAATGTTTCCCTATCTAACTAACTGCCTAACTGTCCCGTTTTGCGCAGAATTACTAACATTTTTGCGCTATGTCAAATGTCAGCATTGGTGTGTCCTTTTCCTACTTGATTTCGAACCGATTTCACCTAACTCCAAAGTAGACAGTTAAATGGGATTTCCTGCATTCCTTATAAATGTGGAAATGAGTGCTACGAACCCAATTTGCGGCTGAACTAATTCAATAGTCGCCATACTCAGAAACAAATACTCAATCTCATAGTGTTTGTTCTTCCTATGCAATCTTTTCAGCGGTAGTGTTAACACTAATTTAATTTAAATAAAGGGCTTTACAAAGTGATCATTTGTTCTACTAATGACTAAGCATTACTCGGTAACTTTTTGTCATATTTTTCGACATTGTAGTCATAAGCACGAACACACACAAGTAGGCATCATTGAATCCCAAACAGAGGATGGGCGTCTATGTGCTTTCGCAGTCTAAAACAATTGGCTTTGTACACAAATAAAAGTGTTACATTACGCACACGTTGAAAAGTTGAGGAGGAAGACGGTGAAAAAAAACGTGTTTTTTTCTCAAATCATCATCACAGAGTGTGCGTTTTTACAGTGGTCCACAAGTTTGTTAAGCTCAGTTGGGCAAACATAAACGGAGTCCTTGACGCTGCCCTGATTCATTGTAGCGGCATAAACCTTTATGTACACACATTATGAGCCAACTTAAAAATTAAAACTCCGTTTTTCGTATTTTGATGAGGTGTCCTGGTAACTGCAGTTATTGTGTGGAAAACGTGTCAAAACTATCATTCCTTATGTGATCAGGCAAATAAAGTCATTGATGAAGCAGGACACAATTTGCCTTTAGAATTTCGAGGTAGAAAGTGACTAATCATCTTACTTTTAGCTCAGTGGGAGGGTGTTAGGTGAGTGAGAAACTTTTTAAAATAAAACTTAAGTGCGATCTCAAAAGAAATGACATTAACTGAATGACACAGCAGACAGGATTATCGGGACCCGAGGTCAACTGATCCGACTGAAAATGACTGCTCAGCTCAATTAATCTTAGCTCAATGGCATCCTCATTTCAAAGTTTGCCCTAAAACTTGATTAGGTTTATTTAAACACCATATGGAAGACACATTTTAATCCTCACCACTATTGTAAAAATATACCTTGAGGGAAAGGGGAGGAGACGATGAAGAGGTTCAATAAGTTTCGGTACGAGTCATCAAAAAAGTCGGAAATGCAGTTTTTTTGCGGCGGCATCAAAAGTTACCTCCTTGTCTGATTTAAAAAGCTCTACATCTTCCAAAAGTAAAATTTTTCCAAATGGTACGGCATTCACAACAGGGTACTCGTAACTCAAAACCCTCCAATTTAGGGCATCGGTTTCGAGCCGACAGTTTGACTACACCTTACCTATTTAAAGATGTTTACATTAAAAAACGGAAAAAGCAAGCCATTTGCTTGACCGAGAAATATTTAAGGCGTGTAAAAGCAGTAAGACCATCATGAATTGAGATGATAAGTGGTTAGAATGATCTTGTTTTTCTGAACTTCTTTAGTGGATGCAACTTAAGAGTATCAGGCCACTTTTAAGTACCACATAAAACAGGGCATTCACAAATATTGCAGAAGAAATACATAAACTTCTAGCATGTTTGCTAACAAAGCCACTTATAAATGGCACCAGATTCTCCTCTCCAAGTCCGAGGTCACAAATACGTGTCATGTGCTCTTTAACAACTTAATGGTAATTGTAGTTGAACCAAATTTTGCGTCGAAAACAAAACCGCTGAGCTTAAAACGATTAACCGGGCGTAGAACGCTTCTGGCCTGGACAAAATTCCTCTTTTTTAGGTTCTAAGCCATATTTGAATCAGTCAGCTAGGTAGTGCATAGAACAATAAGGACACATTGAAGGGGTAGAGTTATCAAGGGTGGAATCCACTTTAAAGCTTAGCTTATTTACACTGAAATAGGCCCGTGTACCGCAGTTTGCCCTATGATTTTCAGAATCATGTAAGTGGCATGCTCAGATAACAATTTTTGCAGCAAGAATAACGCTTTCTTAAGGTGAGAGAATCACGGAGTAGTGAACTTTGAAGCGACTTCAATTCATCAGCAAACACTAAAACTTCCTTATAATCCGTTTCAAAGCAGCTTCATATCTTTTTATTTTTACTACTAGTGTTGCCTTGAGTATTAATTACTTCGCGCCTGGAAGGCAGATTTGTGGTTAGAAATGAGTAGAACCTTGGGTTTAACCAAAGACAAACAGTTGTTAAATTTCAGTAAAAAGACAAAAAAAACGACTCACTGTCATCAGAATGAAGCGTTTCCTGTGGCAAAAAGTGAAGATCTGTCGTGAATTGTTGGGTGGGTAGCCAAGGCGTAACAGGGAAGGATAGACGGGTGCACAGATCCATGGGAGAAAGGTCTTTAAGAGAGGGAATCTCCCACTCCAATGACTCATCTCCTTGCCGCAGTGGTCTCTGAATGTTCCTCTTCTGCTCCAAAATGTCACCAATCATAAAAGATGGCATTACCGCCTCCTACATGCGGCTTCAACCACATCTCACAGGACTTATATAGGGGCGAACTTTACGGCTCATCCGATGATTGGTGGATGAGGCGCTGGCCTCCACTGCGATTGGCCAAAGACTAACTAATCAAAACGCACCGCGAGAATGGCACCACGATTGGTGAGGCGAGGAAACTAATTGCTTAGGCCAGGTGAAACTGTTGTCTTATTTCGGACAGTTTTGAATAAAAAATAAAACAACGGAGCGGGACGGAAAGGTCAGGAACAGAAGGACGGAAAACTGCGCGACAGATTCTGAAAACGGTTAAATGACTGCAGTGTGGAGGAGAGGCGTTTTGGTGTGCACCAGTAGACTGGCAGTTACCCAGCCCCCACCCAACCTCCTCCCTCTCTCCTTTGCCATTTATCTGCATTTAGGAAGCAATCATTTCGTTGCGAAATGTCACGGGCAAAGACGCTTGTCACGGCCATTTTCAGGAGCTCAGCAAACTAAGTCAATCGGATAGGGAGAAAGGTTACGCAGATTAAAACCGAGATTTTCGATCGGGCAATCGGCAACGCAACACTCCAAAGGTAGCACCGATCGATACCTGAAGCGCATCAGATTCACTCCAATAGAGCGAATGAGCAACTCGCCTCGATAATCCATTCCCCAAACCATCCCAATCGAGCCGCCACCACGGTGTGCTCGACAAGCGCCAGCGACCAAGCCCCCAAAGTAGCCAACCATCTCAGCGCCTCAAACAGACGCCCCTGCCCGAGATCAGATTGACACTGCAGCCACCCGGCGACCAATAAAGTACCAACCCGCCGGACGCCATCACGCAAATTCTGACCATCTAGAGTCCTCCCCGTCCCCAATTTTGTACCGGCCATTTTACACTCGACCAAGTGCTCAAACTCCCGACCGCTCTCAAGCCACCACCTGACACTCCCGTTCTCTAGTCAACAACGCCTCGAAACAAAGTAATGCAACCCCGAGCCGATGCACCATCTCGCTCGACCCGCCCTGGATCGGTCTGGTGTAGTCACTGGAAACCACAATTAGCGATCAGGACTATGCGGGTCCCCCCAACAAGGGTAACGTACCTTAACAAAAAGAAGAATTTTCACCGTTCACTTAGACCCGCATAATAAACCTCAGCAGTTTCTCCACAACAGCCTTTTTATTTCGCTATTTACCTGACCTCACGCGGCAGCTAGGCACCAGGAACCCGTGTGAACAAAAAGACCTTTTGGGTGCATGCAAATTCATCTACAAGAATGATCCAGCCGCCCGTACAGCGACACCTCTCAATTAGACTCCAAGCGCCACAGAGAACGTGTGGACCACTCCACCCGCCGACGATCGGACAATTCAAACCCTGCCATCCGCGTGACGTTCAAAGCAACCTACCGGCTCTGATAAACCCGTTAGCACAGCAATCCACCCACCGTGGCAATCTTAAAAGGCCACAAAAAAACCATAAAACACAACCTAGGAACTGAATCACTTTTCCCCCTTACCGTGAGCAACTGACACGCGCTCACCAACGCCAGCAAATGGATCGAGCAACCCAAATTGAGGCGGGTCGCACCCGTAACCAACGCCTAAATAGACGCGCTACTCACACTTAAACAGTAAAATTGTTACCCAGTTCACATTCAAAGAGCGTACATCGCGCATTGCAAACCAGAGAAACCTGCAGACAACTTCACAACGAGCGAGGAACTAAGCCACAGTACCGAATAAAAAAAGAAAAAAACTAAACCACGAAGGTAGTACCACAGGTGCAAAGCCCTGAACATTCCGAGAAATGCAGATTCGCCGTGAACCCAAGTAACGCTTCGACAGGAACAAGAAATTCATGTGTCAAAAAAGTACAGCGAATTTATTTTTAAGAATCCAAATATCAAGATTCAAATATCCACGCAGCATGCATATTAAGGCACTTCAATCACATTAACAGTCTAAGTCTATAGTCGACGAACGGCTATCTATAAAAACACTGGAGATACTGGTATTATACAATGAATCAACTGATACAATCATATATAACCTGTAGGCTTTGCGAAAGCATTCATAAAACAATTTCCACATAATAGGAAATTTCATCATCAATGCTTATCACTATTACATCACAACAATCTATCCGCATTCATGGTGTAAAATTAAGAATGTATGAAATTCTTAACTTTTAAAAAGTATTATAAAATTTATTTCGCATCAAATTTATCTGAAAAATTCCACGTAAAAATATTTTAATCAGAGATAGTCTCCGATTGGGACGCACCGGGACCCGAGGAATACTAAGACCGATTCTCAGCCCTGAAATATGTGACGACCGGAGAACAACTTAGACTAGTTCAGACATGATCAGCAAACAAAGCACAAATTAAAGCTACTCAGATCACAACCAAGGGCATATACACTAAAAGCAAGTACGATTAACGCATATAATGATTGACGCAAGATAGTTTAAGCTATCGTTGATTTCTACAAGCTCACTGTTGTAACGTTATCGACAAACCGCTTTTCCAGAGTGATGTACACTAAAAAAGCAAGTTATGAAACACTTCCAGTAAGCTCATTCATCAGGTATCAAAAAAGTACTTTTTCAAAAAACATTCCCAAATATTAAGTAGTAAGCATAGACATTAATAATTTTTAGTATAGATTCTGTATTAAAACAGCGAGTAAATGAATAGCATATATGCGTAGTCATGATTTTCAACAATTAAAAGCAAGTTTGGATACCACTTTCAGCTTTCCCCGTCCCCAATAGGTGAATAAGATGCCGAACTGGGTGACTCCGAGGGGGGAGTAGCCGGTGGCTGATGAACAGTTTTACGAACATATGGGATATCATCCTCTTCATCTCCTGCTCCTTCATCCACTGCCTTCAGGTTTTCGCGAAATCTCCCATTGTCAACATTTTCATCACTCAATTCCGAGGAAGATGCAATGCCTTCTTGCTCCTGATGGAGCTCATCCGCCTCGTTAAAGGTTACTGCCCCTGCCTCATGGGCCTCGGTATGTGCATCCTTGCTCTCTTCCTCCCTTTCCTCCTCAGGTGTCTTGGGCGGTTGATGAACAAGACTTGGTGAATGTGTCGATGGCAACGGTGAAGCTTTTGATGTTGACGGTGGCGGAGTGGGTGAGTGTTCCCTCTTGCAGCCAGCGATAACAGCACCGTTACTCTCCAAATAGGCAGCCTCCTCGGCTTCAACAGCCCTGACGTCAAACGGCGGTGGTGATGAAGACCCAGGTTCCGAGGCCTTACCAGCGGTAGCAGTAGGAGCGGGTACAGTAACGACACGCGGTGTATTGAGCTGTGGGCCGCGGCTGATTTGCATTGGCGGTGCCGGGTAATTAATCATACTCTGACCCGCGCGGTCATCAGAAATCGGCTTGGGGCTAAACGCCAATTTCAGGTGAAATGGATGTGCAAAGCCCACAATGTGTATCGGACGGTGGTTGGCCAAGGCCAAGGCATCCAACGACTCCCCAATAGTATCCCATTCCGCAAGACCTAAATAGATAATATAGTGCAAGAGAATTATGCCAAGTCAACTGAAAAAAGCCGTCTGGCTTGCCCTACCCAGCGATGTCTTTTGACCCGGTTTGGCAGTGAAAACGACGATACGTGGGGGCCTTTTCACACCACAATCAGAAAAGACGTGACACATATCCTCCGGAGAGAAATTAAGAGGAGCATTAAAGAAATGCAAAGTTCGCGTTGGAGCCAAGATACGACTCTTTGCAGCAACCACAGCGTTCCTAAATCTGTTGTTCGAGTCAGCTAAAGTTGAATAGGGAGGAGTGAAGGCAAAAAATCTATTCCAGGAAATAGAAAGGGCAAATTTGAACACTCACTCATGTAATTCTTCATTACTGGTGAGCCATCGGGCAGGGTTCCCAGACCAGCATGTTCCTGAACCTCAATCTGCTCACTTGGATGAAACTGGATGACCTGCCCAAAGATGGAAGCCCCCTCCAGATGCTGAGATACAAGCTCAGCGGCTTCCTTGGAACCCATCTGTACGATAGCGCAACCTGGTCGGCTCTTAAGGAACTTAATTCTCGCAATATTGCCATAAAGACAGATCACATTGAAGAGGTGATCACAATTTATGCCCTCCGGCAAGTTGCTCACTACTAACACCGCCCCTCTCTCTGCATGGAAAATGGACATGTCGGTATTCCTTGCTGCCGCCACGGACGTCGAATTCAGGTTGGAGGTCGAGTGACCTACTCCAATCCCTGCTGGCGTTACGTGATGAACAGGGGGTGGCGTTGGCATTATCTGGGGCGCTGTTCTCACTGTTGCTGTGGGCATCTGCGGTGGCATTTGTTGTTGAGCCGGAGGTTGCTGTTGTGGATAGTACTGATAGCCAGGTTGTTGATAGTATGGAGATGGCATCGGCGGCTGCATACCGTATGGCATTGCAGGATTAGAGTAAGTGGACATGGGTTGGCCAGGCATCATTGGAGGGTAGTATCCCGGCGGTTGCATATACTGGCCAGGTGGCATAGAATAACCGTAGTAGGGTTGCTGATAGGCCATAGGTGGAACAGGCGGCACGGGCGGAACACTAGAAGGGGGAGGCGGAGGAGCCTGTTGAACAGCAGCTGTGGGAGTTGACTGCTGTTCAGTATGACCATTGGTAGCGTTGGGCAAGAGGGTTCGCTGACCAGCGGCTGCATTAGGAAGGAGGCCCTCCTTCGACTCGGTGAAATCCCACTGTTCATTGTCATTCTTTGTAACATGAATCTTCTTCATCTTAGAAAAACTGACAGAGAGACTGCAACAACCAGAGTATATATCGGCACCATCCAGATGTTCCCGAGCTTTAGTAGCTTCTTCAACGGTCGCAAATTCAACAAGCGCTTCCAAAGACTTATCCACATTAACTTTGCCTATGTAAATTCTCTGTAGCGTGCCATGACGAGAGCATATCGCTTTTAGTACATTCACCGTAATCGGATATTCAGCATTCCTAATATCCAGATGGAGAACACTGTTAGGTGTCGTATCTTTAGCCATGCTATTTTCGTTAAGTTGAGGCTTCATTATGTTAGCTGGCGCAGTTATTGTTTGTGACGAAAACTCCAGACGTACACGACAAACACCGATAAAAAAGGGATTTATCTTGGCCCAATGAACCAAACGCGTGGGTGTCGAGATTTCCGGGAACTCTATCAAAGCCGCCCTACCACCACACACCTTCTGTATACTTTTTACCTGTCCGCAACGTATAAAAGCATCGTAGATCTCATTCTCCGTACATTCTTGAGGCAATTCAAATGCTGCAACAGTGCAATTCGGTTGTGTAGTAATCAAATAAGAGAGATCAGCAGAAAGCTGGAAACTTGAAGGTACGGTCCCTGTGGTATTATAGTACTGAGCTGTGGCCACAGCAGCAGTATCCACCCTTACCCGCTTCGTCGGATGAGACATGACAACGACGGAAACAAGCAAATGTACGAGCGGATTAAAACAAACAGTACCCAGGTGCAAATTAGTTAAAACAAACGAAAAGCATAATACGAAAAGCTGTCAAAAATATATTTTAATAAGAAAAGTTTTGTGCATGTTCCGAGTGACACCCTAGTAATTATTTTCGGATGACCTGGTGGATTTGTGCCCTAATCAATTAGAGGTGAATGGACAAATTGATTAGTCCTATTCTTAAGAAGCAGCGAATTAAACAAATCGTAAAAAATTTATGTGAACCTTATTTGCTACAGCTACAAATAAAAAAACATGTCGGCTACCAATGTTACCAAAAAATATAATGTGAGAAATGAGGCGCCCCGAATCCCATATAAAATCACCAGCCTAATGATTTGACTGTTCACTTCACCTCCAGTTATGACACCGGGTCACTAGTAGGCTTCACTATTATGGCTTCGATATGCAGCCTGACCTTCGGGTCACACAAGTGGGCTCAAAACATTCTGTAAGTCGGCAACGCATATTCTCGCCGAGTATTAGGTCTACTTCCATTTTCAAAAGTTTGAAGACACTGCAGTAGGAAGCCATAACAGTAAAGCAAGTGATGAACTACCTTCGTTTAGGAGAGCTGACGGACAAAACAGAGGCTATGCCTTATAGTAGAAGCACAATCTGGTTAAAATCATGTACCGGAGCTCTCAATCACTGAATTAAACGAGCTATTAAAGCGATGCGCATCAAGGAGGGTCAGTCTAAATCTTTGCAAGAAACCTTTTGCTTCTGACAAATAAAATACGGGAGGCAGCGAATATTACCACTCCATTCATTCATGATGATAGTTGACTAAAAAGGACTTATCGTAGTGCTAAAGCAAATCAAACAAGCCTACAACAAATCATCTTTTTTTCAGATATTTATGTAATTCCGCTGCTTAATATACGCTGGTGGCCAATTTCCACTGAGTATTTTAAAAATGTTCATTATCTGCTTTATACTAACAAGATGCATCAATTGTTTGTCTAAAGCTCTGTTTTGGTAAGGGAGCACTCTGAGACTCCACCGTTGTACCCCCACCAGGCAGCCTGACCTCCCTGCCGTGCCAGAAACGCAAGCGCTGCTGTACGTCGGCAGTGCATATTCTGCCGAGGTGTAATGCCTTCCATCGTCTTGATGGAACCCTCAGGGAGCTGCATTGTTATATAGCACGATGGTGGTTTATCCCTCAGTATTGGTGAGGCACTACTTTTGTACCTTGAATTAGCCTTCTTGTACCTCTCTAAGTGGGCTGGCATCCGAGCCATGCCAGTAGCCCAGACACCCTCTCTATGCCGAATATATATATTCTGCCCGAGTATTGTGTCTTCTATCGTCTTCTGGGAAGTCTCGGGACGCTACAGTTATAAGTGAACCAACAACTGTTTATAGATATTTTAGAGTTAATAACACGTAGTTTTCTAAAAATACCATTGTAGATAGGTTCTCTAAAAACATTCATTCAAGCTAGTAGATTAGGCGTAATTTACCTTAGTCGAGGGCAGGAACGTCATTTGGTTATTAGCATAATTGTAGCGTCCCGAGACTCCCTGAAGACGAAAGGAGACACAATACTCAAGCAGAATATATATATTCAGCGCGGAGAAGGTGTCTGGGCTATTGCTATGGCCCAAAAGGCCAGCCCACCCAGCGAGGTACAAGGGGGCTAATTCAAAGTACAAAAGTGGCACCTCACCAAAACCGAGGGATAAACCACTATCGCATTGCATAGGCTCCTCCTCTTTTGAGCGTCGTCCCCGGCGCTCCCGCAGGTCAACATCCCGCGTCAGCCATTACAACGTAGTCGGTGCTGCAAAGCAACACCCACGAGCCGACCGTGCCAGTCACCAAATTAGCGCGCAACTGGGGGGATACTTGACCTCAACGTCACTGATCCCTCGTGGCGGCTTGACTGGATCTGGGGTTTCGTTCTGTTTAGGGATTTGTATCAGGACGGGGAACTGCGCCGGCCATCATGCGTGTCCACAGATAGATGCAGGAACACTGGCCTAAAGGTGGATTTGAATAAGGGAATACAAGATTTAAAACAGGTCCAGGGGGAACCGCAGGGAAAATCCGTAACGAAACTTCCAGATGGTTCACGGCTAGTGTCGCTTCAGTTGTTAATAGCTTTTCTGCAGAACACGGGACTGGGAGAGATGCCGAAGGTAGACGTCAACATCAACCCTTCTATTAGGGGTTATCACCATTCTCCCATCCGTAGCATATGTACTTCTTCTGCTCCACTAAGGCTTATCACGCAGAAGTGGAAAATCAGGATACATGTCTTTCAAGATCGGGTTCGCTTTCCGCTGCCACCGGTGTAGCGTCCCGAGACTCCCTGAAGACGAAAGAAGACACAATACTCAAGCAGAATATATATATTCAGCGCGGAGAAGGTGTCTGGGCTATTGCTATGGCCCAAAAGGCCAGCCCACCCAGCGAGGTACAAGGGGGCTAATTCAAAGTACAAAAGTGGCACCTCACCAAAACCGAGGGATAAACCACTATAGTATTGCATAATCATTAAGGAAAATATTTTATCTGGATATTCGGGTAGGTTTGTCATGAGGAATCAGAACTGATTTAGTCATTATGACGTACAAAATAAAACTCCAGAAGCTGTAACTTGGCAAATAATTAGCTACCAAACTCATGTAGATACCCACCGAAATTAATAGGCGTGACTTTTAATAATTGTCTGCCTAGTCTCATTTGCTTTGCAGAAGTAAGAAAAATGGCGGTGTTGTTTTACATTTTAATGTTCAAAAAAGGAAGATATATTCCATCATAACGACTTGCCTGCATTTCGTAACCTCTCTAGCGCTGATACTACTTACCGGCTAATTCGTAGAAAAGTAAACGTGGATCACGTATGGTGGCCTTTTTTTATAAGAGAATTGTCTGTTGACATAACGAACTATATGTGATCATTATATAAATGCCACTCTTCATATCTATCCTAAAAATAAGTCGTCCTTTAACGATGATGATTTTGCTATTTGTGCGGACCAGTCTTCCAGATAATTGGTTCTTTTTCGATTTATAAAGCTGACTTCTGCAATTTTAGCCGCGCAGCGTGAGTGGTCCGGGATGAGTTCTGACAGAGGGTTTCAGGAGCGTACTTTCATCATGGTTAAGCCTGATGGCGTCCAACGCGGTCTCGTTGGTGAAATCATCAAGCGTTTTGAGCGCCGAGGATTCAAGCTGGTTGCAATGAAGTTTATGCATGCCGATGAAGCTCTTCTTAATAAGCACTATGAGGCTTTATCTGGGAAACCTTTCTTCAAGAACCTCATCGCCTACATGTCGTCTGGGCCCGTTGTGCCAATGGTTTGGGAAGGTGCACAGGTTGGCTTTATTCATCCCTCAATCACCATTCGTTCAAGATTGCCTTCGCACCTTGTTTCTTTTCTCACTTTGTAGGCTGTAAAACTTGGCCGTATGATTCTTGGTGAGACAGATCCCGCAAAGAGCCTTCCTGGTACCATCCGCGCCGATTTTGGTCAGTGTGTTGGTGCCAACATTGTCCATGGATCTGACGCAGTTGAAACTGCTGATCGCGAAATTGCGCTTTGGTTCAAAAGCGAGGAACTGGTCAACTTTAAGTCTTGCGTTGCTCCTTACGTCCATGCCCACTAAGTATTTTTAACTTCCGACGTATAAATATAATAGTGATCTTTTCAATGAAGTAGCAGATTACAATCAAGCCTCTCTTCGTGGTTTAATTTCTGGCGCAGAATGCTACGTGTTCGGTAGATGTCGGGAGGGAAGGCAGACGAGTCCTCTGCCGTTACAATGTGGGATTTTCAGAATGACTGGTCTGCGGCTTGAGATGAACGCCACGATCCCATCATAATACCCTTGTGGTGGGTTCTGCACGAGCTACAGGTGGAAAGTACGCCAGCTCAGGTTAGCCACAACCCGTCTAGCGTTGTTAGAGGTGGCTGTGTGAATTTGCGAGGTAAGTACGTTTTGAATAGATGGCTCAGCTTTGGCTGAATGGGTGCCACCATGTTGGCTCGTGTTCCCGCGTGTCTGATCGTCCATCGGCGGAACCGAGTTGGATGGGGATTTTTTGTTCTGTCTCTCAGGATTAGCCGGCTTTAATTATGTTCTTCAGGTATACTGTGGTTGCAATGTATGTGTCTGCCCTATATTTAAGTGCCTGACGTCGGAGTGTTGTGCTCTACACCTGTGCCATCTCCATTAGTCAGTGCCTTCGTGATGGAGCAATTAGGGTCGTTTTTTGTGACCACTAGCTTCTGAGGTTTAACATAGGCATCAACCGGTTGGGCGGCAAATATGGGGCGCGTATTTAACGTTCACTGTCAACATCACGTATATGTGGTGGCTCGGTGTCCCGACTCCCCTCCTTGGGCCTCGCATCATGGAAGTGTAGCGTCTTGTTTGCCGATATATGATAGCTCTGCACGAGGCGGGTCAGTAGAGGGGAGACAGTGCTTGTGGCCTGAATGCTGTCGTACTTTTCGTGATTTCTGGACCGTGGTTTAATTGTTCCGGAGATAATTAGCGACAGCTGATGCTGTGTTGGAACAGCGGAATGTCTAGGCTCCCGGTAGTGGCTGTGTTAACCAGAGAAGATGTTATATATTGATCTTGGGAGATTACAAGGAATAAGTGTTTATGTTGAGGGGGAGTTTTGGCATCGTACTAATATTTTTCATCAAGAAAATCAATGAGCGATTCTTTTATCCCAAGCGCGGCATGAGCTTACTCTGGAAGTTTGATTTTGATACTTTCGACATGCTTGTGTGGAACCTTATTTGACTTGAACGGTTGAAATCATGTTATTGGACAGTAGAGAATGGCACATGGGCAACCCTACGGTCTACTTTCAATGCTTTCGACCGTTTTCATCCGACCCAATTTTAGCGTCTCAAGATTCCCCCAGAGGCGAAAGGAGATATAATACTCGGGCAGAATATGTATTGTCGATGTACAGTGGGGCATGGAGCTATTTGCATAGGCCGGAGGCGAGGCCGCCCGGTAAGAGTACAGTGGCGGGGCTCCCAAGTAACCCGTTACCAAAACCGTTTTAAACGAGCAACTAAGGCATTGAATAACACTAATAGTTGAAGCCGTGTTATTGAGCAATCAAGAAGGGCATGTTGGCAAACCCACTACCTATTTTTAATGCCTTCGGCTGTTTTTATTCGACTCAACTTCCGGTAAACGCGTCTAACCTCCCGCCTCGTCCAGGAACCTCGGTAGGTATTTCAAAGTAAACATGTCGACAATTCTTCGAGGCAAGGGCGATTTCAATTTCCTAATCTACGTACCTAAGATTGTCTGCACTAACCAACAGCGTAGGAAAAGTTTCATGGCTACATGGTTAAGTTATATGCGCCTAAGACGCTTTATTTGCGTCTTGGGTGCAGACATAAAGGCATGGATGAATTGTACGAGAAGTCGCTCCTGCTTTGTTTACACAAAGTAAATTTATGGAACCAGTGTGTGTGACGCTAACTCTGCACCCTCTGTTGAACTAACCTTTTCCAGTATAGTGCCGGAAATGGCCGATGTGAGAGACGTGAAACTTGTCAGGTAAACCAGCATTCTGTTTGATAAATGCGAAGTTCACCTTCTAGCAAAGTACTTTTCCTGTCAGGTGACTCAGTTTAGAGTATTGTCATTGTCTTCTCCCGATAACTGTAATATTGAGGGACCTAGAATGTAATACTTGCGAGCTAAATAATAAATAGGTTGAACATCTAAACGCGTTGACAAGGTACCCATATCACCAGCCCTTCCCTAGTGCGAAAGAATTTAGTCCCAGTACCACAGCCCCCCGCGACTTCTCTGAAGACGAGAGAATACATAATACTTGGGCGGAATGTGTAGTGTCGACATGAAGAAGGGTTTGAGGGCTAATGGCATGGGTACAATGGCGAAGCCCCTAAATGGCCGTTAGCAAAACCAAGAGTTTAACGAACATGTAACTTATTGCAGTACATGCTTGCTTTGAGCCATAGGCTGCTAGAATATTGAACCAAGAGATAAAAACATTTTCAATTTAACGATGACCGATATCCTGGCTAGATCAGGACCCGGACACAAACATCTAGACACACCATAAGCACACGACGATGGCTAGGGGACACTGTCTCGTCGCTAGGTAAAGGCGAACCTGACATAGCCCCACCACTAAGGCGAGGGAGCATATCCGGCTTCGGGTTGCTGGAATACCAACACATTTTTACTTCACTATGACAAATTTGTTTAAAAGTTTGGGAGAAGCATGTATTGATTAAAAGTGGGAATAACCGGAATTAAAACACGTCACGCTTGAAGGCGTTAAACTGGTCGATCACCCCGAAGGAGCGGTCCATGGCAAGCTACCTCATTTCAGCATTGGGTCCTATTTTTTTAAATTTTTCTCAACTCTATCCATCAAAGTTTTCAGAAAACTGCATTTTATTTAAGGGAATCTCGGAGGTAAAAAAACTCTTTATT
Organism: Echinococcus granulosus; assembly: GCF_000524195.1. Taxonomy (NCBI): domain Eukaryota; kingdom Metazoa; phylum Platyhelminthes; class Cestoda; order Cyclophyllidea; family Taeniidae; genus Echinococcus; species Echinococcus granulosus. The sequence goes on along the minus strand of NW_020170422.1, from coordinate 306,543 downwards.
TCTCTAACAGACTGCGGAATATGCAGCGGTGGTCACCAATTGAAAGCCCGTATACCACAGCCTACGTGACGATGAAGGCCTTGACTTCAGGCCAATCAGCGTCGCCTCAGCTTGCACGCATGCACAATAGACTGTGTTGGCGTTGGCGATATTATGCTGGCAGTAGGACTTGATTAGACGCCTTTGTATCATAGAAAGGTGGCGCATTCCGCAGGTGACTGAAACTACAGAGACTTACGCAGAGAAGACAGTCAAATCATCGCGAATGTTTGACGAGTGACTCAACTTTGAGTCATGGACAACAGCCAGTCACGTAGGGAGGAGTTGACTAAACCAAGACTTGGACTATCAACTTACAAGATTGTCTCGGTAGAAGATGAGCGGATGAGCAGTATTAAATAAGAATGTCAACAAGAGGAGATGAATGAAGACAATGGTCCTATGAAGTTATCTTAAATTCTATAAGTTGATGTTTCTACGAACGGTATTTGGAAAACAAAATTCGCTTCCAGTAGAACATGGTATAGTTTTTAGTGAACCAGCCTGGTTAAAACTATTGCCAAGCGTGAAAGTCTTCTCACACTTATGAAAAATCCTTCCAGGGCCTTCATTTCTACGCTCATGCCGTCCATGCTACTGATCTCCTAGCCCCTCTGAAATTCTGTAATGCTTTGGTTGTTTGTTTAACGTTCGGTTTTAGTAACAGGGTCACTTAGGATCGCCGCTATTGTACCTACGCTGAGCTGCCTGGCCTGCAGGTCATGCCAGTAGCCCAAATTCCTTCTGTATAGCGACAATACATATTCTGATTGAGCGTTACATCCTCTCTCGTCTTCGGAGAAGACCGGGGGCGCTACTCATCCATAAGAAATTTGCTTCCTCATACCATAAAAACAACTTGCTTATTTAGTTACATTTTACTGAAAATGCAAAAATTCTCTACCTGAAAAATAACGACCTTATTGACAAAAATAAACACACTAATACAACCACGAACTGGTACAAAGGTATGAAAATAACATTTTTACGTAACTTGCCTACCGGCGAACACTTATTGTCGGTAAGTATATAATGGGGTTGCAGAAAAATCTGCTTACACGATGGATTGGGTTCTTTTTCCCTCCTCTTCTTCCACTTCACCCCTTTCTGCTACAGCGTATAGATGGAGGGGTGGAATGACAGCATTCATGCTTCTATGATCACTACCACCGTGTTCTTCCCGTTCCTCTAAATATGCGGTTGTGTTTGGTGTGGAGAAGGATGGCAAGGCAAACGACGATCCCCTAGGCCGTGGATACACCGAGAACCTCCAGTGCCGTTCAAGCGCTCGTCGGTGGAAGAACTCACGAATTCGGTCCTCCTGATGTCGTCGATGTGAGAGATAGGCTCTCATATGATGCCTGACAGCAAGAATGATCCACAGAATAAATATTAGTAGCAGAACCACAGCTAGGCCTATGAGTACCGGAACCTGCCAGAGCATTGAATTATCGATGTGCAAGAAGTGAAGACTTGTTGTGACACAGAAGTACACTCCGATGCAAGTGATCGATGCCAGAAGAACCAAGAAGATACAATCGGTTATGACGTCGCGCTGAACAAGGCGCGAACGGAACCACTCTCGTAAGAAATTGACTCGTCCAATAGCGAAACTGGAGGAGGTCTTCGAGGTGTTTGGCTCGGTGGGTAGCGGTGATTTTGGCCGAAGATTGTAAGAATAGCCGCAGATCTCACAACTAATTGTCTGTGAGACTTGGAGCCAGTGCTCTAGACAAGTCTTATGTAGTAGGCCCACTGTTCCTTTACATCGACATGGGGAAATAAGGGGAGATGGATCCAACCCTTCTTCGTAGCAGATACGACAGCGAGGCGCTGCTATACTCGGTCGAACCGATTTGGCACAATTTGTGGGTACAATTTCAGCAGGAATAAGGGCCGGGGTTGGTGTGGAAGTGTATGGTATAGAGAGCTCGAAAATGCTGATTTTAGAGGTATCATCGGCACTACTGATAGACTGGTTCAAATTCAAGCCTGTGGCTTCAACAGACCTTGTTAACGCCTCTTCAGGTATGCATATTGAAGACTTGTGATCCTTCTCCAGGGACTGAGCGGAGGGTGTCACCATTTTTGATGCGATGCCAAGCAGTCTTTACTCTGGGATCGAATGAGATCGCGATGCTTCGTCATGCCCTGACCCAGTCAAGTGATGCGATCCGCTGAGCCGGATCAAAGCGCCGCATTAATGAACATTGATTCCAGTTCGGTTGTCGTAGCAACGCAGCTACTACTGAGAAACCCAGTGCAGAGATTTACTCGTCAGTGAGGTTGAATCAGTAAATCATCGTTAACTCAAACCGGACACATGGAGACGAGCGAATTAATAAGTTGGTATTCGATGTCATGACTATACCATCCATCTCAAAGATCAACTTGATTTATTTACAGGCTCATTAAAGTCCAAAAAAGGTATTCTTCTCTTTACTTTTCAGTAGATTTTGACTTCTTTTCCGATGATTTCGAGAGAGATGAATTGCGAGTCCTGCGTTTTTTTACGAAAATCCATAAAGACACTGGTAAAGTACACTCAGGTAATACAGACCATTAATAAGAAGGAAAGTGGCCCCGTTGGAATAAATGCTTAGGAGATTCTGTTAGCTACAGTAAACTTGCTGAGGCTTTTACTTCGAAGACTGTTCAATTCAACGGCAACGACTTAATTCCACCGGCTTAAACACACAGCAATGGGAGACTGCGAAACGGGGTGGAAGACGAGTCAAGTAGAGGACGGTGTTAATTTGACCTATGCGTTGTGTTGTGGTTCAAGTGACATTGGCTACAAGAAAGTGGAAAACTTAGGACCAAGTAAGCAACCGCTCCCATAGGAAAGCAAGAGTAACAGCACTAATGGGGATGCGAGGACCAGTCAGTAGCTGGAAATGACAGCAGTGGGAGCGGCCGGATCAAATGACAGATAAACCTTACGCATCCTGTGCAAAATGCGGCGATGGCGATGTCTAAGCCAAGACTGCTTTAGCAGTCCAGCGTTGTCTGAATTGTCCATAGGCCAGGACGGCCAGGCTGGGCTGTCAGGCAAGCGGACACGTCCAGACACGCATGCTGGTGCCGATCATGTTAAAGCCTGTGTGTCGGTCCTAGCTGCAGACATAGTGAACACGACAAGTCAACAAAGGTTTAAGCAAAACCACTAAACGCGGAATAAAGGGAGGCAATCATAAGTTGGCTTAGGCTGGTTTACGAAACTTGGTTGGTTATAACAAATTAGACTGATGCACTAGGTCTACAGAAAAAGACCTAATTAATTTCAGTAGTCGCCATCACAATCCGCTGTCCTTCCCTGACGAGATAGCAGCTTGCTGGAAACTTCTGCATGAGACGCTTCACCTCCAGAGGTAAATATCAAAACACCAACGTAGCATAGACGCCTCTACCCTGCGTTCATATCCGTCTGTCCACGTTCTTATGCATGTGATGGTAAGATTGTTTAGTTTTACCGTTTCGAAAAGGTGATGGGCAGTCGGAGAAACATCCTCCTCCTTATTCTAATTAAAACGCGATTCTTCTCACGGGTGGGTTTTGTGATATGTGGTATGATTTCTCTTGATGTTGGGGCTATCTTTCTTGTCATAATTGTTTTTGAAAGAACTTAATGGTAACCTTTTTACTTATTATGATACACCACAATTGCTAAACTAACAAGAAGTAGGGGTAGACATTACGTGGTGCCTGCCCTTGGAGCGTGGGTTGCGAACGGGTCAGTTGGAGGATAACCGACGATGTCATCATGATGAGCTGTCTACTGGTCGACTACCTATTGAAATATTTCGAGGTAGGGCTAAAATGGTAAGCCCGCTAATAGACCACAAAGTTTCCATTTGAATCAAGGCAACTTTTGCTCTTCGACCATAAACAGTGGATGTAACATTAACAAAAAACCACAATATTAACTATTAAAAGGTTGGCCTTATTTTGGAATTGAAAATTTTTCAACAATATTTACATTATGCAGTCTTTGTGGATTTTGTTTAACACTACTACTTATGCTTTATAAGTAGCACTAAGTGTTATTTTGTCGACAATCTAAGGCGATGTGGCTAAGTGACCAAGGGGAGGACCGAAGTCGACGCTCAAAAGAAGAGGGGTGCTATATGGTGGTTTGAGATTTTCCCTAATTGCATATTTAACTGTACAAGCTCTTCAGTCCTTTCATATTGTAATTTGGCTCAGTGGTACGGCTTTTTGGTCAACATAACTACTTCGCGATATTGGAACGTAGCTTTTCACGTTGAAACATTATGTATTCTAAGTCGTAAATGTGAATCAAAATGTATTTCCTTTCGAGGTTGCTCGTTTTACTTTAAATAAGCACTTATATTAAGCTGAATAGTTAATTATTACAACATTTGAATTATTGGAAATACCAACCCATCTGGAGTTCAGCATGACAAATTTGCTAGAAAATTTGGAGGGGGTGTCCATGAACTGAAAGTGGGAAAAACTGTTCGTTACACAGAAGCAAAGCTTTGGTGGGTAATTGCGTTAACAAGTTATGCTTGAAAAGGGGAGAGAATCACATACTATTTTGGTCCAGATGTGGGTCGTTATCATCACTCAAATTGAAGACTTTTAGGTACATTTATTAATAATAGGGCTCTGAAATTTTCAGCTAAACTGGTTGTAAATGCTCCAACATTGTAGCTCCCCGGAACTTCCCCAAAGATAAAGGGAGACATAATCCTTCGGCAGAATATGTATTGTCGACTTGCAGAAGGGTTTGGGAGCTACAGCCGGTGGTGCAATGCCGGAACAATTCGGTAGCTCGTTACTAAAACGAGAATTAAACGAACAGTTAACTTATTGCAACGACAGATCAACTAAAAACGCCAAATTTATTAGCCAAATAGAACAAAATAGAGGTTTGATGGGGCCGGAAAGGCTGAGAAACAACTCACCAACAACAATATCTGTGGGAGGAGAATATTAGGCGTTACATCAAAGGCTTTGAAAAAGTCAACATCAAAGATGGAATGCATTTCGCAATGGAAACGAGGACCAATTACCGAGTACAAATTATGTGAAGCTATTTCCTTGTTCGCTTTATTACATAACCTTGGTTCCCGTGTAACTTTTGCTGAATACCGACTGGCATTTGAAGGGGACATGTTGTAGGACATCGACGTGCGTTGAGCATTCCAGAGTCAGGTATTTTTCATCGCAACATCGAGAAGCACAACTGACGCTAGACTCGATTACCCTCTCTCCTTGGTGAAAAATTGACACTCAGCCTTCGTTTCTGGTTCATGGGTGGCCCTTTTAACATCGATTATGTTTTAATGGCCGATGGAAAAGAAAGAATACAAGGAGCACATGGAACGACTTTTACAAGGCGGGGACCTTTGTGCGGGTGGTAAAAGAAGTTTGTTAGGTTTTGGTATACCTTACTGTAATTAATTTTGGCTTGTAGAAGCCTACAAAGTGGTTTCGATTGTTTATATGTGGCTGTCTATCGGCGCAACACCCCTTATTGTCTCGTTTGAAACTGCTATATAAGATCCAGGCTTGTCTGCTTCCCGAATCATCTTCAATCCGATTCCATGGATGCGAAGGGCCTCCCGTTCAATCTGTCTAGTATTTGATAGAAATTTCGTTCGTAGAGTGTATCGCCAGACAATGACATCACTCTTTGGACGACCCTCTAGCATTAATCTTGAAGAATTACATGTTGCAGGTGCCACGCCAAATCGAGATTAATCCATTCAGAACATTCGGCAATGTTCTGTGTGGGTGATAATAAAACAGTCCCTTGAAATCCAAATAAACTGTGAAGGACGTGGCAGCCGATAAGCAAATAAGTCACCCTAAGTGCCTCAAAGACTATCACTTTGTTCTTCACGTCTTTTACCCTAGTCTTTGAGCTTTTGCTGACAGGCTTGTGGTGATAAATAATACTTTTGTGTCCCTGTGTTGGTTAAGCCAACGAATAGGCATTTGGCTCTTCCCAAACAATGCACCCACTACCCATGCTACGCACACTTTTAAGGCACACACCATCCTTTGAGGGTATGCGCGATGAACCTTTTAATTTCTTTCCAAACAATTATAGCTTAGGCACGCCCACTCGGTGAGATACGGCGAAAAAGCAAGCAAGAAGAGCCTAGCCAGAGACAGTCAAGACCAGTCAATCAGTAGAAAGCCCTATTACCACGAGAATTCATACCTCCTGCCTTATGCCACAAAACCCATCCGCGGGAAGATTCACATGTTAATCAGGATGAGAAGAAGGAAAAGAGTGCCTTACCCTCACCCTCATCCTATGTATTCTTGCCTGATGCTCCGCCAACGCACACAAAGTAGGGCGAACATTTGGGAACTAGCGACTATGCCGATGTTCCCTTGTCTGCTTCTGGAAGTAAAGCGTCCCATGAAGACGAAATTTGCAGTGAGCTTACTTCTCGTCGGAGAAGGGCAGTGTACCGTGACGGTGATTAATTCAGTGGATAAAATTTCTTTTCCATTTACTTAATTCTTTCGTAAGCAACCGCACGGACCTATACGGTTTAGGTTTTACGTATAAACATCCAGTGACTTCACTCTTAACTGGTTTTGGTCAACGTCTCGAAATCATGACATTCTGTTCCGTTTGGCGTTCCGGTTGGTGCTACATCAGCCCTTCAATTGTCAATCCTTTACAAAACAAAACTATTCTTATGCTACCTACACTCCCAGTAGACTAATAACAGGGCCTCCTCCAGAGTAGTATGCATTGGAACGACTCAAAGGCAAATTGATCACTGCATTGGTGACGAAAGAGGGACGATGGGAAAATCCTAGACTTTAGTGGTGAAATATTATACCGAAATTGAGTAGACCTAAGGTATATGTCATGCATGACTGGATCCGCCGAAACAATCTCGACATCCGACAACTTTCCTAATCACAAGAGACCACTGGACCTAAACCAGAAAACCTACCCAACAATAATTTAAAAATAGAAAGTCATGGAGATAGGAAACCTCTCTATGCCGCGAATAGCAAGGCTACCAGGCGGCGTTAGAACAGCAGCAGGTAGGAGGGATGATCGCATGCAAAACAGTTTCTTGAAGCTACTTCATATCTGTGCATTGCATTACCTAGTTATGCTTTTATGCAATCTTTTCAGTAAACAAGATCCACTTGTCCCTTCCACCCCGTACAAGTTTTACCGACGCGGCAAATGATAAAGAATAAACGTGGGTTCGAAAGGCCTCAAACAGCAACAAAACTAGTCGTGATGTCTTTAATTCTACTTTGTGAGTTTGGAAAACACTTTCTAGTTAATAACATGGAATAATACTTCAGGGTAGCGCCAAGAACAACCTCAAAAAGAGGAGCACCAGTGCAGCGGGAAGATTCCTGCAACATATTTAAGAGTGAGCTTCTTTCAAGTTTCTCGGCATTCATCCCCTGGGGGCTTGCTCAGGCCACTAGTTTCACAGCTGCTCTACACCGTAGCAAACGCATTCAGACTGGGAATCCTTCAAAACAGTCATGGGGGTAACTCAGGTGTTTCAGTTGCAGCGGCGATGGGCGGACCCTCTACGGGCGATTAGTCACCGGACCGCGCCAATTAGACTATCCAAAAAGCAGCACAGGAAAACCCCCACGGGTGGTCCAATCCACGGTAGCTCACAACGGAAGTAACATTGGGATTTTTGGTAGCTACTTTAACCTTCATTTCTGCGCATTAACCAGCAGCAGGGTGGATTTAAGAAAGCCCTTAAGAATAGGTTAAAGTATTGACACAGAAACCTATTTAGGAGTTGTCTGGAGACCACAGCGCTGAAACTTAAGGTGGTGGTGGCCCTCCTAGCTATTCCAGGTAGAATATCACAACATGATCAACTGGTTGAGTAGTACTTAGTAAAACACAATGGGGGGATAAATGTACACAAGGGAGACATATCCTCACGATCACGCCCGCTTCTCTTCCTCTGGAGCTGAACGAGACTTCGACGAGGAAGAGCTGGAAGAAGAGGACAGCGAAGAACTGTCATCATCACTTGAACTGCTACTAGTGTCAGAGCTGCTGCTACTGCCCTCGCTGGATGATCGAGACGATGAAGTATGCGCCTTCTTCACTTGAACCTCCTCCTCATCAATATCCTCGGCCGAATCTCCTTTTATACCATTTTTTGTGGTAGGGGATTTCTGGCCTTCGTTATTATTGCCCCCATCATCGTCGCCCCAAATGTCATATTTCGCAAGGTCCTCGTCATCTCCGGATTCTTCCTCTTCTTCTTGCCTCTCCTCTTGGTCCTCTGGATCCGTATTTTTGTCTCCGTCGTTTCCTTCTGCCACCACTTTCTCCTCCTCTGGGCCTGGTTCGTCGCCGTTCTAGAGAAGCAAAAGAGGCAGACAATTCAAAAGTAAATGAGATGAGTGTAAGTCTCATTTTCCAAAACCTCTAGCGAAACAGGTGTTGCAAGAATTGAAATATTCCCAGTACTGCCCAAACTCAGCCACTTACTCCATGGGTCTTCCGATACTTCTTCTTTTTCAATCCAAACTAGAAAAAGAAAAAGCCGATCATCCGTAGCACTAAAGGTGGAATCCAGACAAGGTCGCGTAAATATGGCGTTCATCTGGCTCTCGTGGATACACACTACTTTTACACAAACTCAACAGGACGAATCAACCAAACAAGAAAAGGTTAACCAGAAAACTACCTCGTCATATTCATCATCGGATTCATCGTGACGTTTGTAATCAACAACTTCATCTCGTTCCATATAACCGCCACCATAGCCAGTTCGTTGACCCTGCGTGTTGACTTTGGCTGCATTACAAACATTGCATACGGTTCTCCGAGCCCAATTCACGTTTCCACAGCTAATGATGAAAAAAAATGAACATTATTTCGAAGTCGCCGATTATCTGCTAATGTGCAGGAGCGAGAGGGATATAGGAGTAGGACAAAACCTCACCTTTTGCACTGCCAGTCATCAGGGCCGAAAAGACCTCGACTCTTTTCAGCAAACTCTTTACCGATTTCTTTACCTGAACTGTGCCCACTTTGATTATTCTTTTTGGGACGTCCACATTTATTACATTTATCACGACGGGCAAAGTTAAGGTTCCCACATCTTAAGAAAATAGATGACGGCTGGGGAAGTACCTTGAATCGCTGCAAACCCAATCTCCCTTTGATGGAGCAAACCTGCCGGACATTTTCTTTTCTTGCGGTAATGTTCACATCCACACTAAAATGAGGAGTTGACACTGTCATTGGTGGAAAATCATCCAATGAACTTTGAGATAACTGGGTTTTTATATTTTTCCCTAAAACTTCTTGCACATTGCCAACGCCGTGTAAGTACTTAAAAATGGAAGGAGTAAATATATGCTAGATTATAACACTTGCAAATGTAGTCTAGGTTCTCTTTGTCGACAATTGATTCCATATTATTATGCAAATTGTAAATTTTAAGATCATACTTGTATGAAAATGCACAATGCTCGCTATTTAAAATAAACTCTTGGCCATTAAAAAGTCCCGCATAAACTTCTTGACTATAGGTAGAAGCTTCATTTCGGATGCAATTACTAGTACTTAACTTCACCTAAACTAAACCTACGGTTACTTTATTAAATTGGCTGACTTTGTCCCATCCGTTTCAGTGCTTAAACCCTTTTTGAAGTCTAAACAAGTTGTACCACTCTACAGATACTACCTTTGTTTTAATGGCTCCACACCCTCCCAGGCATGCACTTCCCCCCTTCTGATAAGTCGTGCTATGACTTCAAGGACTCAAAACTCCCAAATCTATCAGTAGCGCACGGGAGGGCATTTTGCTGACCCGAATTACAACACATGGGGCTAGAGGGCCTGAAGGAATAAACGCAAGTCAGGGTTGCGAAATCCCCCCTGTTCATTCATATTTGGCACCCACTTATACCATACCCAGCCACCTCACTTACGTGCCATGACCCAACTGTTTAGGTTGGACCATACAGAAGACAATATATACAATGCTTTACTAGATTTTCACTCAAACCCTTGAACGATGAAAACACACCACTCTTCACGGCGAGTGCATGTTTCTGTCAGGGGGAGAAAAAAAGGAGAGGTATTAAACAAGAAGCAAGAAAGGCACCTGTATGCGGCGGACAATGTGCCCACTCATGTAAGAGTATAGAGGTGGAAGAAAAAGAAGGTAGAACCAAAAAAAACATAAAGGAGAGGGGAGCTGCAATCTACACACAGGGACGCACGAGAGAACACCACCAGACCGCAAGGGAGGACTTCCATTCAAACCGGCAGCACCAGTGACTTGCCCTTCAGAACTGGGGAAAGAAATGAGTAAGAGACGACTTAAGAGTGGTAAGCACATAAAGGGGGCGAACTCGACTAGAAGGGGGGGGGCATTCTAGGTTTTTGAATTCTACAAACAGCCTCCTCTTACCTTTGTCGTATTCCTTATCTTCATTCGAACTGAGGTGAGTATACGCTTAACACGTCTTCCACCAGCGTCGTTTGTCGGAGCTCATAATTCACAGAGACGACAACTATGATCACATCAAATCATGTATGGGAACAAACTGGTAGGGTTCAAAACAACAAGGGTGTGGAATGTGATGCTCTTAGTTAGTGAATGACTGTATTTCCAGGCATTGAATTGGTCCGTTTGAGCATGCAATTGCTGGTGTCATGTTCGAACAATAAGGCACCTAGGTTGTATGGGTCGCTAAATACGCTGTTAAGCGCAAAAGCTATCTTTGAAAGATCGCATATCCACATTCATGACAATACGAACGAATGCACCCAGTGACTGACACATTGAGGAAGTAAGCATTTGGTTCCAAACGTTCAGCTCTGTAATCGGATTACTCAGATCTTATCTCAAATGTAAAGACTTCAAGGTTTTGACTCTTGAAGACACGTGAAGGCTAGCTATTAGATTCCCAGGCAAGTAGGTAGGCAGCAAAATACCCAGCCATGATTTACAATCCTTAAGTGACGGCAAGCTTACTAAGGCTCCGCAATAACAAACGGGCCCCAGCTGAAGAAAATCTTTTAAGTTCAAAACGCCTAATTTTGTAACGAAAAAAACCTCTAAATCATCAAATCACGACTGCTTAGAACTTGCAAGTCAAGTCTACCTAAAAGGTGCAATCAGGAACCAAAACTAAAGCTAAATGAATGAAAATGCTTGTTTATTCATTGGATACACTTCAAAATGCGGATCCTCACCTCAATGAAAATGCAACTAGTTCGCTATTGTAGAAGGAATTTGCAATTTTCAAGGTAGTGCACAGTACCAATTCGGTTACTTAACTAGGAGGCAGATTATGGGATTTGTCTAAGCCTCCAAAATTAGACTTTATTCACAACAATTGTTTGATTCCTTTCTAAAACAATTTGGGTACTAATTACCTGCCTCCTAACTATCAGCGCAATGGCCCCACGTAGAAACACAGGTAGCTATCCATTGGTGCAATTTACCTGGGTTCATTGACGGTTCTCTTGCCGGATTGACCTTAGATTAAAAGCAGTGGATGTAAACTATTCAAGAATTAAGCAGTATCACTTGCTGAAAACACAAAATTGCAGAGCCTCCAATAACAGCCCACCAGATGCTAAAAAGTGGGACAATGTATTGAGTCTCAGTCAAACTCCGTCGGTATTCAGATGCAGTCTACAGTTTGCATTTACTGTTGTTAAACTGGCACGAATGTAACAAATCAAATAGAAGAATAGTGCAATTCTCAAAGTTGAGAGAAGCATCAATTTGACAGCTGTGAGGTTATGTGAAAGCCTCAACAATAATACTATCCAAAAAATCTACAATAAACTCGACTTAACTTCCCTAACATACCACCTGTTAAGCAGCTGTCGAAATAGCAACACGATTCAACTCTTCAGTGATGTACCTCCTATAGGGGCAAAAACATTGGCACAATTCCAGATTAAGCATTTTAGTTGACGGTTACAAGTTTTAAAACCCTCAAATATCATTTAGTTGGAACATTAGGATTAAGGCACACATAGGACCACGAATCAAGATTCCGCCCAGCTAGCAGGAAGGAGGTTCTGCGGATGACATGGATATATGGAAGTAGGTAAACTTTCAATCCTTAAATAGCATCCAGCCGCGGATAAGAAACAAAGGTTCGCTCAGGACCTTATACCAGGATTTCACTGTAATCAAGTAGCTGATAAATATGTCCAATCTTACAATTAGGTGGGAAGATAAAAACTTCAAAACAAACACATATCAACCGGTCATTGCATGAAAATACGCCTAACATAGGAACTCCATCAAGATTTCTCACTTCAACAAGATAACTGAGAGACAGACAGATAAGCGAGGAGACGCACCACGAGTGACGTAGAGATAGAAGAAGTCAACATAAAGGACGGTTTGGATACTGCCCGCGACAATTGCAATGAGCTCATAGGTGTCCTCATTTACATAGCGGTAAATCCAATTGAGGATGTAGAGAGCACGGTAAGAACCCAGCGCGAAGAGGTAGTGCGCCGTAATGGTCTCCGCCTCCCCAGTCTTGGTGATCATGTAGAGCTGTGGAAGAATGGCTACCGCCTCCAGATAGATGGAGAAAGTCCATAAAACCTACAACGACAACAAAGCCAGCGTCGCAACTGATGAGGTGAATCAAAAAGTGAGGCGATTAATGCTCATTTGTCCAAACAAACAAATACTACCACTTGGGCTTCTGGTTACGGTCTTTTTGACACTAATAACAGGGGACAAAAAAAATATAGGGAAAAGGAAGTGCAATTGCGTGATTCGCTAAGATCAAACTGAAAATCGTGCCTCTACAGGCATGCCATAAAGAAGATATACTACCGTAGAATTCCTACACGGAATGACAAATACCATTTATTTCCAACTACCAATAGAGCGCAAGTCGTGACATAGGCTATTCTGGATGGTGTTAGTCAGGATGCCACACAAAAATATAGATAAACGGCGTTTCTTCCCATGAAGGCGTAAAATTCGAGCCCATATACATCTGGCCAGAGTAATAAATTTTGGTGGCTTCGGTGCATAGTGTTAGTAAAAATCCCAGGCTCGCAGTCATTTCTGTGAGACTTCAGCGCAAATAACACCTGTTTCTGGATGAACAACGAATACCTGACTAAACTGTCGATCTTTCAGTAGGAACAATAAGTGCAATCATTTGCAAACAGTGATTTAGGAGCTTAGCGTACCCTAGGTGGCCCAGAGTGGTTCAGCCGTACTGACAAATATTAGTATGCTAAAGCTATGCAGGTACTAAATAAATGCTGTAATAATTGCAAAAATGTATTGGCAAGGAAAAATGGATACACCTTCCTCCTCTAAGAATCGGTTCTTTTTCCCTACAAACTGAAATCTCAGTTTGGCTTTGGTGTTCCTCGCGCGGCAGAGGTAAGAGAACTGGAGCGAAATGAGAAACAATTCTGATTGTAGTAGCCAGGTAACGAACATGAGAGTTACAAAAAGACGGTAACTGCGCATAAGAGTTATTGGAACCACATCAACCTTTGGTGTCGAGTCACAACTTTTTTTTCCGTGATAAGGAAGTAAACGATATGCCAAACTCAGACGATTAAGAAGTGCCCATTGAGGAGCTGCCTACAGTGTTTGTGCAAAAACGCGAGGAACTACTACTTCTTTAACATTTCCGGTAGTTTAACAGAAATAAGAAAAGCAGCCAGTGGCATTAAAAGAGGAAAAAGGCAGTAAAGAGAAATCGATGGGAAATATCAGCACCGTAGACCTATTTTACAAATCCTACCAGATGAGAGATTAGAAATTAAGGAATTCGCCCACCTTGATCGAGGCGAAATCAGTAAATCTCTGCAATATGATCCACAAAGAGGAGGCAAGCTTGAATCCAATGGAATCAATGAAAAGAATCACTCGTATTGGAACCAAATTCCCTTACCTTTTTGGAAACTCAAAGTATGGTCCTCCCTCCTGACCCGTGAATAGTTTATAAAGCACCAACTACTTCCTGATGGTTGATGGAGAAAAATTATTATGGCACCAAAATAGTGGCACGCTAACATCCATTAGCTCTTCTGTGTATTAACAAATGGGTTTTGTCCAGAACAGAACCTTGAAACGACTTCAAGGGGGGGGGGTTGGGCGCCACAAAATTACAATACCAACATTACAATCAATTAGATCAATCCAAGCAAAAAACAGACTACTTCCAATTAAATGGAACAGAGTATTGTAGTTTTGGCGTCCTATTGCGACTGTTTTGATAATGACATCCATTCCGAACATATACGCCATGCCAAAGGGAAGGTTTATTTACGAGTAGTCAGAAGTTAAATGAACGGGACAATGATCTAAGAGATCATGGAAACTTTGGAAAATTGTATACCAAGAAGGCTACAACGAACGCGACAACATCACGACCATCAAAGAGCCATAGGTGCCATTATTTTTGACGTTTATTTAGGATACACATGATAGCTTGAAGCCAGAGATATGGTGACTGGCAGTGCGCAAAACTACCAAGTAACCTTTGGTAATTGTATTTCAAAGGCTTTGTTTTCGAAAAAGAGAGGATAGGGACTTGAAAGACTGAATAAACCAGCTGACAAGCTAGACGATTAGATCAAATGGGAAAGTAGACCTTCGGGGTGCAGATGTAAATGAAAATTCTGTTTTAGTTCACCAACAAGGAAAATCATTAAGCAAGACTTAAGACAAATAACACTTCCAATCATTCTTTTCATTGGCTTTCCAAGACAATTTCAACCTTTTATTGTCATGAAATTAACTCGTAAAAAACTAATTATAAGTAAGTTAGACGAATAAAGGGGCAAGGTACAATCGATTTGTCAAAAAGGAACATTCGTGCGTGAAAAACTCCCCAGAAATCGACTAAAGGTTTTGATACATGTTTATGCAATTACAAACAAGCTAAAAAATGTAAGGTCATCCAAGGTGATATCTTTCAAATACTTTCAATTTAGAGCAAATGGTTTGAATTAGTCGACAAATTGGGATCATAGAGAGAGATGTGTAGTTTCTGTAAAGTTGACGATCCGGTGAAGCTAAGGTGGAAGCACACATTCTCGGTATTAATACGCTGATCACGAACCCTAAAGTGCCTAGCGTTCGAAAAAATAGAATCTAGAAAGACATGATATGAAAAAATAAGTAAGACCTACAATGTGAAATTAGTAGACAACTAATACGAAAGGCTGGCTAACCTCAATAGGAGTCAAGTGATGGTTGACCAACACAGCAAGGACGGCAGCGGGGACTAGGAGGTACAAGACTTGGAAGATGTCATCCTCCTTGTTGTAAGTCGTTTTAAACTTAAAGAACATGAAATAGCATGTGAGGTATGAGAGAATGACAAATGCGATCTTCATTAATGTGTTGTAGGCAGACACGAAGTAAAGAAAGAGATCGAGGTATCGGGTAGTGAAGACCAGAGCAAACATCAGTTGGGTTTTTCCCGATAAACCTGGAAGTTAAACAGAAGACAACATGGCAGGAGGAAAGTAGGCAAATATGGGCAGGACAATAGAAAGGCATGTAACAGGCAAGTACTGTGCAAAACTGTACGCAGAACATCTTCGAGAAGCGTTTACACGTGGGTATCGGATATTTACACAACGAGTACGCTAGGGCCACACGTGAGTACACACTCACCAGCACAAGAACGAGTCTTCCATATTTTAACGAGAAGCAAAATTATAGCAAGTAGATGCGACATATCCCCAGCAAGCCTAAAGATATTCATCTTGACAAGACTCCACAGTTTTTAAATCTACCGCCACAGCAACGTATAAGGATATTGGCGGTTAGCAACAAAAAAGATATGTGATTTACATCCACCCACCATTATAAACTAATTTAAAGGCTAAATCAGCTGATATTTGTGCTACTAATAACTGGCTATTATCCTAGTAACTTACACAACCACATACTCTAGCTAGCAAACTGATCTTTTAAACGCACTTTAAAAATTAATACAAAATTTTTAACTTACATATTAATATCTTTTTTACTGCCCGAGTGAACTTATAGAGTACTAATTGTTCTCGGCTAATTTGAAGGACGTCGGAAACAGTGAATGTGTGGAGGCTGATGGTCTTCTTATTTTGCAGCTTCGATCAATGACTACTATGGAGTCTTTCCGCACAAACGGTGTAAATATTCAAGGCTCAACCAGAAAGGATGTGCTTTTTCGGCGGTACTTCAAATTTCAGCCTCATATCTGTAGGATAAAGCACCAACGTAACGTCCTTAAGAATCTTGAAGAACGCTTATCTCAGGCCTCTAATCAGAACAACGCGCTTCGTAACTGATTTCTCGGGTTGTATTTTTGTGTAGGTGAAAAAATTAAGCAGCGAGCACTTGACTCGGAGCGGCTTTTGCACACTATGAGGATTAAAACGCTCCGATGTGAAAGAGATATCAGAAATTGCCTGGTGAGTTTCTCAGGATCCACTTTAACATTATTTCCCAATTTTTTACCTTTCCTATTGATCTCGTTTTAGTGGGACTTGTGTGCTTAGTTTTGCAGGACATTTCCAGTACTTTATAACATTTCAATAGGGTGAGAAGCAGTTTCGGTATTTGTGAATCGGTCTAAATTTTGAAACCTTACATCGTAAATCGTATTTGGGGCTGCTTGCATTAAGAACGCATTTAATCACTTTTCAGACTTACTTTCTTTGAAACCCTGGTAAGTTAGCTGCAATCAAATTAGTACTCTAATTCGAAAGACTTTAATCTCCTTGAATTCGTACATCTTAAATTTCAGATTATTATGTGCCCTCGATGCGGTCGATTCGGGATGCTAATTAATTGGGTCTCTTGTCTCATTTAATGATCTTTTATTAGGCTGATCAGCTTCATAGTATTGTGGAGAAAGTGATTTGATTAACTCAGCTTTTATATTCCTTCGCTAATCACGGTTGGCATTTATGAGATCTTAATTTTTGGGATTTTCTATGGGCACTGATTCTGTTTTTGGTGTATTCGGAATATTTTAAGTTGTATATCCGGGTTTACGTGCTGAACTTCATTGACGAAAAGTTGATAGTTACATTGGTAGAACTATCTTAATTTGTATGAATAAATTTATGGTCATCAAATCGATTGATTCATTAATATTGCTCTACAATTATTTTCCCACTGTCATTCCTTTGAAATTTAGTACATCAACCGTAAGTTGGTGTCGTGCAGTTAGCCACTGGCGCCGAAATTAATCCTATTTTTGGCGTTTACAACCTGATTTCTTTACACGTTTATATGGATTAATGGAAGGTCACAGTGACTCAAAAGTGAAACTTGTTCAATCTATCGAATTGGATGTGTCATCCGATTTGTGAGTTTACTTGGCTGATTGAGGTTTACATAAGACTTCCCGTCACTAGTTTCACATCCCGTCTGCCATGTTTAACAGTTCATGGTGTAATGGCTGATCCGATGGAACCTTATCTTTCATTTGTAAGCGTTATGGCCTTTATTTTAACTCCTTTGCTACATGCACTTCAACCTTTAGCTATTTCAGCAGGCAGTTCGTTGCAATATACTTGCACCTTAGGCCTGTCTTTTCATCGACATTTTGGATAAATACAATTCAGTTGTAAAACCTTACTAAACCTGTCTATTTTGGTTTTGAGTTCTTAATTTTTGCATCTAGAAAATTTTGCGCGGTAGATGAGGTGAATTTTACTATTATATAGCCGTTTACTAGTACTGTTATCCAACTCATGTGTTTTTTGGTAAAATACCTGTCCTTAGGGTTACTAATGCTTAAAGGGGTGCAGTTTATAAAATTTGCTCAATTAGTACAAATGAATTTGCGTATTTGCATAAAATTGAATATTTGGAATTCACTTTGGGATTGTAAGCTTCATTTATTGCATGATCATAATTTAGCGCACTATGTAGTCTTCCAGTTTATGGTAATTAATGGTCATTCAAAATAAGTTTCACTTTTTTAATACCTTTAACTCGCTTTGTTTGTCTCTTCATACGGGTTTCTGAAAATTCATAAATGGTATTAATGTGGAACACACTTATTTGGTAGGGATAGATCCGATTATATCCACCGCTTAGGTCTGTTAATTGCAATTTGCCATGGAATTATGGCTGCGTTGTCCTTGTATCCTATTCATTATATTGTCTAACAGTTCGTGAGTAATCACTATTCAGTTAGCAACTAACACCACCTTTCAAATAAATGCATCCCTTTCAGATGCCCTCGAGTCTTCGAGCGCCAGATCGCGGAGATTCAAGTCCCTCCCTCCTAGTTACTCCACCACTGCAGCCTCCACCGTCACCATCCCTCCTCAACATCAATCTCTCTGTGCCACCACCTGCAATTCCCATCACGATGACGACGACTTCGAGTCTCCGGCGCGGCCAGGCGAGTCTGAAACGTCCCACGAGCGGTAGCAGTAGCGGCAACAACGGCAGCGTTAAGACGTGTTATTCTAGCGGTACCACCGATCTCTCGTGCGTCCGCATCGATCCCTGCGTGAATTTGGTACTTTCTCGCTTTCTCCGCAGTCTGCGCTCCTCGGAGGCGCAGGTTGCGGCTAACCAGGCCGAGCTACAGCGCTCCAAGTTTACGGAGGACAGGTGCGTGTGTTTGAGGCCAAAATTTCTACTATTTGAGCTTCACGACCGGAGCAGCTGCAGCCTCCATTTCACACTGAGTTGTGACACTCTGTGCTAGTTCTGTAACTCCATATTGAACACCGGATTATCATTTCATCAACTTCTGCCGAATTACCTCACTTATTTTTACTGAGCACACTATGTGAACTGATTACGGCAGAATAATTTTATTTTGGAGGGTCCCTAGATTTTTCAGCAAAGGTGCTATTTTGGTATCCTTGTACATAAGATAGGGTCTTTATCTTATGAATTCGAATGCTGTTCATGTTTATGTCCCTGGAGTAACCCGTTTTGTCTGGTTACCACCTCCCCATCCTGTCCTTTTTTACCCTACTTCAATGAGTATGTCAAAATATGTCGTCAAATTTTAGTTTGTGTCGATTGCAGAATCCTTTCTTCATTACCTTATGCTGAATAACAACCCAATTTTCAGCACCTGTAGTAGATGGGTTTATTGGCGTAATATTATTTCAATCTAAAGATGATGGATTATCTTAAAGCCGTGTCAACGGTTTATTTTGGCCTGAATGATACCAAGGTTATCCTTGTAAATTCACCAAGCTTTCTAAAGGCGATGCAGTTTTAGTGATGTGTTTATTTCGTTTCCTTTGGCACCTTGCTTTACTAATTTGGCTACCCACGTGGGTATACGGTGCAGTGACCTGAGACTCCTTGGAAGATGGAAGAAGATACATTACTCTCGGGCAAAATATGTATTATCAACGTACAGCAGGGCTTGGGACTACCTGGGATGGATCAGAGGGCAAAGTGCCCACTTAACGTAACAGTCGTAGAAGACTTATAAGTTTCATTTGTGTTGATCTGCAAAAGATTCATGCTGGGAACTTCAACTCGAGAAAATGACATGAGAAGGGGCATTGGGGCCCTTAAGTGCCCCGTTACCAAAATTGCGATTTTAGTAGCAATTAACGTAGCACACGCAGTACTAATCCGCTAGAATCGAAATTTTGGGGACCTGAACCCTCTGGAGAGCTAGCTACTATAGGTTCATTTGTATTCACCGTGCTAATATTTTATCTCACTGCAAAAATAGGATTTTTTTCATGCGAATCATAAAATTATTCCGGATTTTTATATTAGTTACCGTATTTACTTTTTTATGCAAGCTTTTAACTTTCAAGTTATTCTAAGGATATTTGAACAAAAAAAACTTTGACTTGGACGGAAATTTCATTGCACACTAACGCCGTAGAAAAATGCCATATTATTAGGGCAAAGAAGAGCTGATCCGTCACGGCTTGGGCCTTCTGGCTACGCCGCGAAGGCGGAATTACAAAATGCAGAGAATAAAGAGGGTGCGTGATTAACCTAAGGGTCATTTTATTGCGGTACTGGGCTTTTGGGGCACATCTAAGTTTTAATGCTAGGATTTAACTTGAAACCCAAATCAGTTAATCGGTATGGCTATGTAGATATGCCTCCGCGGAGTTTTTGTCGAGTTTATAATCTTACAGGTTGGACTCTACCATTGAGACAGCAATTGCGAGTTGTATACTTAGATTTGCACCACTTCCATATTTAATTGAACTTGCTGAGACATATTTCACTTCTGTTTAATAAATTTTATCTAAATAACTGAACCTACATTTATTTATAATAGAAGGATTGATTGACACGAAATTCTTCCGCTCTCGAAGCTGTTCCTGGCTAAAATAAAACCAGTTTTCGAAATTCTTTTCTTCACATTCATCCCGACTTAGTGGATGCGTCAAAATTTAACACATTCACTACCAGCAAAGTATGCAGCTGGCGTACCTAGGTAAAAGGAAAAGGAATAGATTTTAAGGAGAAGCAAAATGAGAGCAACGATAAACATTGAGACTGCGGTGGTTTGTTTTCCGCTGAGACTGTGGTAGTGAATGTGTTAACTGAAATGTCCTGGCTTCGACGCCCAAGGCTACTCATGCATGTGTATAGTCGCTTAGGCTTCCGTGGGATTGTCCGCCGTAGCTATTACTCATCATTGTTAACCTCCCATTGCACACCACGTTTTTGTGTGTTCTGTTTCTCTAGATTTCCGGAAATATCCTATAAACTCTTGTTTTTTTTGTCATATTTATATCGAAGTACTGGCCTTGCTCCTTATTGGAAATAGCTATATCCGTCTGCTTTGAAATTTCGACGATCTCTAATTCTCGGGGTAGAAAACCCATCTTGACATTCATCTGGCTCCTCAATGAAACGGTTAATTTGTCCTTAATCTCTACTTTTATTAACTTGTGTTCCGGAAAACGGTAACCAATACGGTTCTCATGCTGTGAGTATTTTTAATATGTATATATTATTATTGTCCATCTTTGTATCTTTGTTGTTAACTTGCTATTTGAAGTCTGTGCTTTTTTTCCACACCTACTATTTAATCACATTATGTGTTAGCGCCAAAATAATTTCAAACCTTTCAAGCTGAATTCTTAAATCGTAAAAGCTGGTTGGGGGGGGGGTTTTCTTGAGGATGTGCGGACGAGAAATGTGTTTTTAGCTTCAGATCAAAGGAGTCACGTGATTGTGAAAATTTGGCGGGTCTGGATTAAATGAAACTCTCCCTCCTCCTCCAATATTAGCGAATAAGGCGATTAGAATGGGGCGTGTCTTTTTGTTGTTGTTACCTTGGTTACATTTAATGCTCTCTCATTGGGCCTGAAGCAATGGGTGATTAAACCCAGACAGAGCTTGGGCCACTCATTGTTCTTGAGTAGCTGCAGCACCACCACACTGACTGTTGACTAAGGCATTTTTTGAAATCAAGAGTGCGACATAAATGGACCTCTTAAAGCTGTCGTTCGAGTAAGCTCTGTAGCTAATGTAAAGGGCCTTAATCTCCATTTGGATTGAGTGGTACACAGTCTTTCCTTTTCCTTATTAAGTCAAAACGGAAAGCGGATGATGAGTCGCCTGCGTGTCTTGGAGAAGGAGAACGCAGAGTTGGCGCGACAAAAGGAGAGTGGGCGACCTGCAAAAATTGCCAATCTCATCGGTCTGCGTCGGCGCTTCATCGAACGGGTTCGGATGGAAAGTGCTCGTGAGTTTACCTTGCCAGTGACTTGTTAAGCACAACTATCAAATGCTGGAATAGCAAGCGTATTTTTACTTGCGGAGGTGAGATGGTAAGTGAAAAGAACTCACAGCATCTCTCATGTTTTATCACACTTTTGTAAGCATCAGTGCTTGCTAAACCACTCTCATCTTGATCAAGAAAATAGATGAGGAATGCCGGTAAAGTTAGCGAAAGTTCTGTTGAAAAAAATTGTTTACACTTTCATTAACTGGAATGGGGAAAACGTGGTCGGAGGTGCCATGAAGATAAGTCCCGTCCCCTTTTCCGTGACTTACTGAAAAAAAAAGCCTCGAAGACTATCCATTCGTTATTCTCTACTTCTTTCTTACCCCTTTTCACTATTTTCCCACTGCCGGACCGGTCTGCGATGGGAAATGGGAGGTAAAAGAAGAACGGGGGAGAAATACCAACCCATCCTCATTAGCATTCACCGTATTCCTCTCATCCATATTCCTCCAAGTAGCTAATGTTACCCTCTCTTGCCATTATCGTTAGGCAATCGACGAGGAGCTGGCCTTCTTTCAAGTTTTTGAATAATTGATGAGCTAAGGTGCTGTGTTCTACCCTCTTGTTGCTTAAGCAAGTATGTGAATGGTTTCTTTGAATAAACGCCATTTTGATGTAAATGATCTGATCAGATGGTCAACGCCTTACCTGTTCATCTACACATCCATCCATTTCCACTGCTAAGTGAAAGACCATCTTTCTGTGTACTATTGGACAAGAGCAGTTTCTAACTGCCTTCCCCACGGGTTTTGTCGAAGGTGTGTGCTAGAGTAGAAGTCTCTAGACAGTCTTAGAGTAGTGGAAAGTTCAATACGAAAGCCCCTCTTACCTTTTTTCCCATCTGCTCGATCACTAGACACGGAGAAGCTGATTGATGAGGCTGAATCGGAGGTAGAGGTATTTACCAGTACTCTCCTAATGTTGCAACGCCAACTCTCCATCGCTCACGCCACTATTGAAGTGTTGGCAGTCGCACTCGCCACCGCTCCCGCTTCTTCCTCCGCATCTACACCGGCAAAGCGGTGCATCGCTCTGCTTCGCGCTGCTCAGTGGCCACTGCCCTCCGTTCTTGAATCGGAGGAGGTGGCTAACACGGAGCCCATCGAGCTTGCCTCTACTGCGCCGCTGCCCTTCCCTTACTCCGACCCTCCATCCCTCGTCAACACTACTCCCATCGATACGCCTTCAGTGACCAAACAGTTGACGTGAAGCGAGAGAAGTGGATATCCAGCACGCTCCCAATGGCTGCTTCTTTCATCCTCACTTGCTAAGCATGAAATCGCAAATGGCGTTGTGTGCCAGCCATCCACATGTTTATCTCTACACCCATTCATACACACAAGAAGGCAAGGTCGAGAAAGAGACGTTATTGCCTCCACCTGAAGACGTTCAATCTGCCCCGTTGGTGTGTGTTTCTCTATGTGTACGTTTTATTTGCAATACACTGTCGCCCTCTCCTCTCCCCCTGCCGGTTTGTGCTCGCCTAGGTTGGGTTGTTGCCTTTGTTTTTTTACTGATTTTTTTTTATATTATTCACCTGTGTTTATTTACTACTGCCGCTACTGCTGCATTTACCGATGTGGAATGAAGTGAACCCAGTGAAAAGGAAGGTGAATACGACGACTATTTATTTAATTACTTTGTATGTCTCTACTTCCATCTCTGCTTTTTTGATACTACTTCTTTTGTATGCGAACACATATTTGCAGATGTTTGTGTATTTACCTTTTTAGAGGTTTAATAATATTTACTACTTTTATACACATGAGCATGAAGAGGATAATTTATTGAACTACTTGTTCGGTTGATGTGTTGGGTGTTTTTGGCGCGGTAAGACTGGTTTGCGTTACCACCTTCGAGCTGGCTGGAACGTGAAACACATGCGAATGATATGTAAATGCATTTATTGTTGGATATGTGTCCGCTTCTTGTGGTGGTAATTCAAGGATTTATTCACGTAAAAGGCACCTGAAAGTTGCCTTTTTTACACGCCCCCCGTCTGAGTGTGTCCCAGAGACAAAGGACCGCTTTAGTTTATTCCTTTTACTGAGGTTGGTGAATTTTTAACTTTGTTTCTTCTTTCCTAATGAACTTTCCTTTTATATTCAAATGCCTCATGTGTGTATGTGTAGCATGGCAGATTAAATGGATGAAATTTGACGCCGGCAGCAAATGTGTTAATTGGCGTGCCAAGTTAGCTGTCTCTCCTCTTAGTGCAGAAGATAGCCAGAGCTTAGTCCGTTAGGATTTAATGCTTTTTTTCACTTGTAGCGGTGTTTAATTTTTTTCAGTAATTGTTACAATTTTTTCTTAGAGTTGTTGGCTTAGAAAGATGCGTAGCACTTTAAAATTATGCATTGCATCACTTAATGATTCACGCACTTCGTCACAGGTGGCATATTGTAAGAAGGTCGCTTGTATCTTCAATGCCTTAATGACACTGGGATACGTGAGTTTATTTTTGTTCTCAGAAAGTGGGAGGTTTTATCAGGGTTTCTTGTTCTAGACAAAGGGATGGTTCTGAATCATCAGGCACACGGTCATCAACAAGGCGATGTTTTCGTGGTTTTAATGTGTCCTATGAGGGTACTTCACTCACAGATTTGGTAATCGTCAGCCAGCGCTGTGAATGATCGTCTAATCTCAGGCTGAGGATCTTTGAATTCTACAAAAAATTTTTCTGTTTTACGGACTTTCTCAGGCCGTATTAGTCATTGGAGTTATTTTCGTTGAGACCGGTTGGAAGTGATGAAGTTTGTAGCAGCTTGGCTTTTGATGTGCCCCTTTTCGCTTGCCTCACTCATTTCTTTCCTTTCCAGAGTGGTTAGCGAAATTTGTCGCTTCCTGGTGCGCCGATTCAATTAGCAGTCGATTGTGAAGGATTTTCTTCATTCCTACAATAAATCTTTATCTGTGCCCACGTCTGGTTGACTCCTTTTTCTGCAATTAAACTGACATAAACAGTTTAAATCTGAAGACTAACTGGTGTATGGAACTTATTTTAATGAACGATTTGCAGTGACACTTGGTCGAAAGCGCAGAAACAACACCCACCTCAACACCTGACACTTGCTCGTACGTGTTTGGCTGCCTCCGTTCAGTTTAATAGAATGTTTTATTGGCTTGGAGGTCTTTGAAGCTGAGCATTGTGACCACTTTTACACTCATCGCTCAATGATGTGCATACTATGGCTCAAGTAAAGCAGCGATCTCACGATGGGGTCTAGGACGGTTTAAGGTGAGTTTAACCGTCACCCACGTCTCTTACTATTTCCATCACCACAGAATTTAGCGTTATTCCTCGTTGTAGGCACCAAATTAGACAATGGATTACCCATTAACCCTTTTATGGTTTGGGCTTCATTATTAGGAACGGTATAAGTGTGGGAATTATTTTGCACTCGCCACTGCTCAGTCATTGCAAATACCTGCCTTCGCACAGGTGTTTGCTTCCAGAGGGGTGCATGCTAACATCATCCTTGTTTCCTAAAATTTTCTAGCCAGTATACATGGATTTCATCAACAAGCTCGAAAGTTTTACTTGCGACTAACCGACTTGACCAGTCTTTGATTCAGCGTTATCAAAAACAATTTATTATTCTCATTCTCTACGATCCTATAATGTTGGTATAGTTAGGACTGGTTAATTATTTTGACTGCCTAGTCACATTGACTCCACAATGAGTACTTTCCGCTCCTTCCGTGTACTTATGGCAAGGGGAATACTTGCCACTAGCCATCATTTACCTTTGATTATTTATGCTATTTCTGCCATGGCTGTGTGTGCTTGTTGCTAAAATTCCTGCTTTTTAAATCTTATTTTTACGTCATTTCCTCGCTGTTTTTTATTTACTCAAAGATTCAGGCTTGAAAATCGTTGAAATGTGATTACTCTGTTCGGTATGATACAAACTAGCCCTTGAGGAGTTTGCAAAGATCGCAATGGGGCCCAAAAAGCCAAAGTATCCCCTAAATCGCTCATAGCTCATTCTCTCTATGTAAAATTAGTCGTCCTATTAGGGCGTGGTATTCCATATGTGCTTATTTCATAGGCAAATGGACACTGTTCCAATTTCTTAATTTTTCCGCTTGTCAATCATGAATTTTTCTCGCAAATTTGAAAGGTTTTAAACTTTGCTCTTCTGCTTCTGGCAAACATTCTGAACGAAAATTTTGTAGGAATCACCGATAATCAAATCGTTTTTTCAACCTCTTTTTAATCGCCCTAGCGCCCCGAGGCTTCCCTGAGGGCAAAAGTAGACATAGTACCCAGGCGGAATGTCTTGTCCACTTACAGAAGGTATTTGGGCTACTGGCGTGGGCTTAAGGTCCAACAGCTTGAAGTTATATTGCCGGAGCCCCCAAGTGATCCATTATCGAAACCCAAATTTAGAAAAATTAGCGTATTGGCACCCTCTTTTGGGCGTTATCCTCGAGACTTCCCTTGGCAAATCTATCGCACCAACCATCACAACGGAATCGGTGTTGTAAGAAAACACCCACGAACCAGCCGCACCAGCTGTTGAATTTCTACGCACCTAAAATGATACCTGACCGCAGCATCACTGCTTCCTCTCGGCAATTCTACTGGACCTGGAGTTTCGTTCTGTATGGGAACTGTTCTGGGGGGACGAAAGAATATACTGGCCATAACGTCTGTTCATCGCTGACCGTAGGGACACTGACCTAAAAGCAGTCATATAACAAAAAATGGGGTTTAACAGTTTCTTGAGGAGGAGTTTTCGCGTCTATTCTTCCTTGCCATTTCTTTCTCACTTCATTGCTGCTCAAACACACCTGCTTGGGTTCTATCCAGCTAGTAGAGAGGTGGAGGAGGTATCTCGTGTTCACTTCGTTGATACCTCCATACAGTTAGAGTAGGCAGCTTCGGAACAAACTTTTCCTGATGGTTCGCAGCTAGTTTCGCTTCAGCTATTAAATGCTTTCCTGCAGAGCACGGAAGTGGGGTAGTTACAAAAGATGGACATCGCTTTCAGACCTTCTGCCGGGGATCATCACATCCTTCCAGCAGTGGAAATCAGGATTGCTGTCCTTTAGGGTTTGTTTCCAGCTCCCGCCACTGAAAGAAGTCAATACTCGTGCAGAATGTGCATTGTCGACGTGGAGAAGGGCTTGGGAACTACTAGCATTGCCTGGTTGCAGTCTGCTCGGCGAAGGCACAATGGCGGAGCCCCTAATTAGCTCCTTCCCAAAAGCGAGAGTCAAAAACAATTGCTGCCTTACAATTACTGTGGTATATTGTTCTTGCCTGCGTTTGTTTCTATTATTGTTAATTGATGAACTGTTTTAGGTAGTAAAGTGAACTCACAATGGGATCTGGGATGACTTGAGCCAAATCCAGTGATGAACGAGGTATTTATTTATAGCTACGATGACCGTGGAGCTTGGGAATCTGGCTCTAGACTCCGGTTTGTGCGTATTAAATCCAACGCCTGAGTATCCTCCCATCACATTCGCACCTCATTTTCCCTCTATTATAATGGTATTGTCAGGGGAACGCTAAGGCAATCAAATAAGTTAGTACAATTTTCCATCCAGATGAAGTATATTTTATTCGTTGAAATAGCTACTATTGCTGTCTATAATCCTTCCTTGCCAAGGTGCAAATATTCTGCGAATCCCATTTTTGTAAGAGGTCTTGACTCTAGAAACATGACGCCTAGTCCTACCCACCTCCACTTTAACCTCGCTTTTATTTTCCAACTGTCTCTTTCATTTCACATGTAGCTATATGACTGCCTGAGGCTAATGCCAAGGCAGGGTGACATTCATTGCTTGGAGAAATATGGATGGGAGGAATGCGGAGGATAATAATAACCATCGGCTAGGGTCTTCCTCCACCTCCCATTTTTAATCATAGGCTAACTAGGCGCGAAAGAGGGAGGGTAACAATGGGGTTAAGTAAGCATTGTCCTCTTCTCTTCATCCCAACTCAAGTACAAACTCCCTCTTGGCTCTTTTGTGCCGTATGCTGAGGTTTTGCACCATCTCCCCACTGATTTACTGGATCTGGCTGCTTCTCCGGTATTTCTTCCTACACACCTTTGAGTTGTGTCCTCTAGATGGGTCTCAATAGTACATGGCCATTGTGACCAACTGTCCGCAGCAAACCAAACTAACGCACAAGAGAGCAGAGTTCTCCTGGTGGCTGAAGTGGTGCTTTCCTTAGAAGTGTGGGTTCACCGATGGGCCTTTTAAGGATGTTCAAGAATGTGTTCTTTCTCTCAACGAGGGATGCAACACAAGCCCAAAATCCAACTCGGTCAGTAGGGGAACAATCCTCTCCAAAGGGTGCGTCCGTTCTTGAACCATCTCATCTGTTAATGCATGGCATTTGGGTTGAGTCCATCCCTTTACCTCCCACTCCGGTTTTCTCCTCTCAGCTTGTGCAGGTGGAAGCGAATTATTTCGCAGTAGCAGCCACTAAACACTACAAAAAACGGTTCTTGTCATTTCGACCTCGAAATGAATGTCAGTGATGGCATGCAATTACTCATTATTAAAAATATAGACCTTCACGTAAAATAACACGTCCCAAGCTGATTCGCCACCAGAACCAAGTACTTTTATAACCATTTCTGGATCGCACCTTCTACTACCGAGAGGCTTCCGTTTCGTCTTCGGAATCGGGTCAAACCCATTTCTTAGGCCAGATGGGCTCAAACCACACTCACCGAGTTCGTTCAACCAGCACTTCACGGGTTTGGGGTTACGAGCGACGACCCTCAACAGGGAGCAATGCGCTGATAGACTGGTGCAGACGCATTTAAGGCGCATGCAGACAGATAATTGCGACCACTTGACAAGTCCCTTCAGGTTACAGATTGCAATGAGCTGTGCGTGGAGCCACGTAAATTCCGTTGACCGTTGGTCGCACAGATAGCAGTGCAGCCACATAACTAGCTGTGTCTATTCGAACTAAAATCATTCCTCCCGTACATAACTCGTGGAGGTACTCTCAGTGTAAAAAAGTCCGCAGGTCACAAAAAGCATAACTGTCCGAGCTGGTCAAATCGCACTTTC
This sequence comes from Echinococcus granulosus, assembly GCF_000524195.1. Lineage (NCBI taxonomy): Eukaryota > Metazoa > Platyhelminthes > Cestoda > Cyclophyllidea > Taeniidae > Echinococcus > Echinococcus granulosus. The sequence goes on along the minus strand of NW_020170422.1, from coordinate 277,749 downwards.
CTATCCGGGGTGGGGGAAACCTCCTCTTCTCTACCACCGTTCAACGTCACCAAACCACATCCCTGTATTGATCTCAAAAGCGTCCAAGTTTTTATCATCTGATGATTCCATACCATTATCGTAACCATTTCTTCTCAGGAAGTTCCGAATTGTTCAAACCAAATCCTACTACATTACCGGTCATTAAGCAGAACTGGGGCCTGAGGATGTTGACAGTTAACTATACCTAGATTTTCGACTCTATAGAGGTAGCTAGAGAGACGTCTTTCTCCTTTATTTACACCAACGGAGTAAGAGGAATCAGGAGCATTTATGCACAAGTGATTTAGCGAGCTAATTAGTGGAGTGGAGTAGAGGTGGTGGAAGCGGCAGCCGAGGGCACAGCAAGCATGTGAGGTGCACAAGCAAGGAGGGAGTTTCGGATGGCCACTCGTGTCCCCTCGTCCTGGCATGTGATGTGACTGCTCCCCTCCGTCAGCAAGATTGTCGTCGTTGAGTTGGGCTAAAGGTGGCGACAGTAACAGCCAATAAAAGTCAACAGTCTAGTTCAAACAGTCTTCGTGCAGAGCTTGTCACTGATTCACGAGTCAGGAGTTAGAACGACTCAGAGCTGGAACATGTACAATCTACTAATGATGCCAGCCATTTCATTCTCAGAAAAATTCAGTAAAAAAAGCTGCATTCAAAGACAGGAAAAATGAAGGTAGACTCCCTAATGGCTGTTGCAAAAGAATTTAACATCGCTAATGAAAAAAACTCCTGAATGGTAGCGAGGAAAGACCACTTACAAAGACAATAAGAGCAGTGTTTTTCGCGGTGGCACCGATGGGCGGTAGGAGGTGTGGTGGTAGTCGACGGTGGAGGTGGCGGTAGGTAGTGAGAAAGGAGTCGAGAAGGGCGGCGTCAGCGATCACCTGCGCACCCGTCACTCCCGACTCAGTGAGGTGCTTCACCAGTCGATTTGCGTCCACCGCCACCCCTCCCGTTGTCGAAGTCTTGGACAACAACATCCGATAGGTCCCCACTGCCTCCGCTGTACACGCTGGCAACGGAGAGGAGGTGGAAGTAGAGCCAGACGGACTGGAGGAACGCTTCGGTGACTGCGGCGGTGAAGTTATGGAGCGGCTCAGCATGCCTCTTTCGCCCGCAATCGGAGGTCCATCTAATTCCGGTGGCTCAAGACGGTATTTACCTGTGAGCAAAATCACTCCAGTTTAGCTCCAAGCCAATTAATCCACCCAGTTAAATGATAAGCTTCAATTCGCAAAAATACTAAGTTGGAGTGTTTATGGTGATTCTTCACGCTTACACTCCACTGAGGAGGTCGAAATCAGCACAAGGACACAGATGAAGGAGGACAATAAAAATATTATTGCGAAGACCTTGGAATAATGCTAGAGCATGGCTGATCTTTAACCTCAATTTGGAATCAGAACTATGAAGCTATTGTAATGGGATAAGAATAAAGTATTCACAAAAAGACATACGAGGAAGGAACAAGGAGGGGTTCTACTATTACGAAAACTGGGGATCTCCTTCAGTTAGCTAATAGTGAAAAGAATTTGCTCTGACAATGTCAACCGCTCTGCCGAACCGAACATAAAAGCAACGAGTAAAATCGGTGCAAAATGCTATAAGAGGTCCTACCATCCCGAAAACACAATCGTCCCTCCACAAGAGCTACGTGCGTTGGAGTGTCACGAGCACGCCGTGGATCCTTAGCGACGGAGGCGGAGGTGGCTCCAGTAGCGGTGGTGGTGGCTGGGGCGGCAGCCATGGCAAACGCGCAACGTGACGATAGCACCTCCGTATCCACGTGCACGCGAACCATCGAGGGTGTCGCTAGCTCGATGTCCAGACTCTGTCGCCAACCGATTCCCTTGGCTCCCTACATTTGAGAAAAATAGTCTTTCTCTTGCTCCCAAGGCAGCCTAATCGCCCTAATAATTGTAGGGCCATCGTCAAAAGAGATTACAGAAACATTTTCGCCTTCATCGAAGTCGCGTCGATTGCAACTAGTACGAGGACTGCACCAACCAGGAACGATAGATAGACAGAACTCAATGCTAGTGGTACAAGTGTCTTTCCTGTTAAAGCATGACATATTGCCCTTGTTTAGGGCTATTCAATGGCGAAATCCGCAACATTTGCTCTTTTCCATCCCATGCAGGCTACACCGATTGCCAAGGCTGGTTGTAACACTCTGATCAGTAATAATAGACACAGAACTCGATGCTAGCAGCAGACAGTCCTTGTCGATGCTTTATAGTTTCAAGCTGGTTACGAAGGAAAATGTTTCGTTACTTCTAGGGCTCCCAATTCTTGGGTCATTTTTTTGTTTTAACATGTTCTTACTCGCTAGCAGCATTTCTGAATTCACCTCTGACAAAGTTACGGCCTACCGAGGAAAGGGAGGCCTTAGCCCCACGGATGACCTCTAGTGGCACCAACAAGGCCTGTTTTGGAGTGCCACAATTGGTCAGCAGGGCGGGCAGTTGGGCAATCGAGATGTCCAACCGCAGGGGAAGCCAATAGGCAGTTAGACCGACACCCAATCGATGTACAGGCAGTTGGAGGATCGTCTCATCTTCACCCCAATCCGTTGTCGCTTCTGTGAAGCTCTTTAGGGGTTCCAGTATTTGTCGCAGCTGTTCATGGCCATTTCGTTTTCTATGGCTGTCCAAAGGGAAAGAAGATCGAGTTGAGATGCAGGTAAAGAAGGTATAACAACGATATTTGTCATTTTGATGAGAAATTTAGGTATGGTGACTTTGCCAAACTCGGTAGGTTTGGGCTTTCGTTTCGTTAGCAACCAACCAATCCTTTCGTGCATTAATAACAATGTATTTCAATTCAAAACCATAATCTTATAATGCCTTCAAGGAGGGCCCAAGCACTGCAGAGGGATTTCACAACAAAGAAGTTGCCGAATTCGCAAGACTTCAAAGGACCCTGGCATGAATAAGTTGGTGTAAAAGTTAGAAATAAACAAAGACATCTGTTTCAAACGTACACATACTTTGAAGCACCACAAGGAGAAACTAATCAAGACTACTACCTGCGGGAAGATTCAAATTAACGAGCAGCGTTGAACGAAAACATTTCCACAATGAAGATAAGCCGCCAATTTTATACTCCCATGCCTTAATATTTCTCCCAGGATGGCCGTAGCACTACACTGGCGATAGCATTGACGAATCCACCGCGGAAGACATGAAACACAATAGAAACCTTAGAAAAGAGCATTTTTTGCAGATGACTGAATCTGCAGAGATTCACGAAAAACGATTTAACAAAACCACGCAGACTTTCGGTGAATACCCTAACTTTAATTCCTACACTACTGTCAATAATAAGGTTAAACTAGACTCACACTAAATGAATCCCTTACTTAAAGGTCTACTTAAAAAGAAACAATATGAAGAACCGATGCTTCCCCATGTTGCGAGATAATGAAAGTAAACTCTAATAAGCGACTGAGTATTAATGGAAAAACACACTGAAAAGGTGTGAATAGCTCCCTAAAACTGCTTAATGTTATAAATCTTATTATTCAATTTTTCATTAGGGTTTATGAGCTACACTTGCTGTGGGTCATCAATCAGCCGTAGGCAATTCATGAAAAGTAGTTTCCTACAAGGTGCGCTTTATAATTGGGATACAAAAGTCTTCTCGAGGCGATGAAGAATCATCACATGATCACGATACACGGAATTGACTTATGAGGATTTCAGTTTCGTCCAAAAAGCAGAAGCGAACCTAAGTAGCAGAACACTTGCTCATGCTACACTACCAGATTCGTGGCCCTTCGGCACGTTTGTGGTAGAGCTATTCCCAACTTCGATTATCTCATGGCATCTTCGGGGATAACCTCGGCGCTGAAAATAATAGATAAATACATAAAGCCAGGATAAATTCAAAATGAACGAATGATTGGATTGATGGAGACAGGATGGATGAACCACTAAACATATGGAAAAGTAGTCGAGAGGGCGGAGGAAGAAAAACTGCCTCAGCCAAACCCACCAAAATTCATCCGACTGAACGAGAATTAGAGCATTTGTGTTTGAGCACTGCTGTTGTTGCTGTGTTGGCCGTTGCCTGCCAGTGCCCAGTGAAAGTGCGCGGATGAGGTGTACTGCAGGGCCGAGGCGGCAACTGGGATGGCCAGAGAGGAAAACAGTGGGGTAGGATGGCCACAGGCCTCCCTCTACCCATGCGCCATCTTTCTTCTCACTACCACCGCCTCCACCCGTCTGCTGACCCGGCGTAGAGTGCAACGAGGCCAGAGTGGCCAGGTGATGGTTACGGATCCACTGGATGATGAAGAAAGGGAAAGTAAGGAAGTACTTGATACATTTGACTAAGCTGTGCTTTCCAGTCTTCTAAAATTCGTTCTTTACGCCTGTAAGAAAGATCTTGCGCTGTTATTCTTTCAGCCCCACCGGACGTTTCTAATATAGTCGCCTCCAGATTCGTATGCTCTACAACGGCTTCAGAAAATAACTCGGGTGCTAGGTTAGTGGCAGCGTCGACAAGCACATTAATTTCAACATCAATCCAAATTTCACCGGCTAGGTACTATACGAAATCGTTATAGAATGGAGGTTTATAGTGGGATGGGTGGATTTTTAGACTCCCAACAGAGGAACTACAGAAACCATGCAGATTATTGGAAACCACTTCAATTTTCAGAAACGAGGTTTTCATGAGGCGATACCCGACGCCAAGGAATCAAAAACCTGTATAGGGAGACGGCATAAAATCTTGATGGAGATGAAATTTCAGTAGTGTGAATGAAATAGAATATGGTTCCATAAAGTTGCCTCACAATTATCCATTTCATCAAATGTTTTCGGTTTTTACACAAGCACACCTACGAAAACCAGTGGACATATGGAAAGTGAATGTCTCGGAACGCCGCCCAAATTTAACCAGAACCCGACGAATGACTTTATCCCTACTCCTAATTCAGCTGAAATGACTGAAGCAAGACGACAACGGCGATCGCTGGGGACGAAACTAAACAAACAGATTTCTCCAGAATCTCGTGACTCGGTTTCCACGTTGATGGCATATAGCTCTACCTATGGCGGAGTTGACAAATCCGCTTAAAGGCAACATAAATCCTTATGTAGCTGGACGAACGGCGCACCAAAACGTCAAAGAGGGTCATTCACTAAAATTTTTAAGTTTGCGGACGCTGGAACCAAAGGAGCTACTGAAATAACGTCAATATTCGGTGGCAATATTGAGATTAAACAAATCAAAAAAGTCCAAAGACGAACCAATTACAATGATGGTTGAAAACAGTAATTAGCAACGATGTGTTGGGAATTATGCGTCTTGCCACATTAAAAGAAGTTGGGCAGAACCACTTACAGCATTACTAATCACCCAGCCTTCCCGTACACTTGGCCTAAAGCCACTTTCAGACTTGTATGAATTCATTACGTTTCCAGGAAATAACCGAGGCGCTGCATTGCCAATCTCTATGGGATCTACGCCGACGCAATAACTGGAGAAAACTCGACAGTTCGTACAGTAGACGAAGGACCAAAAATACCACCAGACCAATGGAAAGTGACCACAAGCTCACAGCCACACTACGCCCCTCCCTACCTTCATCGTGGCAAAAACTGAGCGGGAGAATGTACCGTGTCAAAGAGGAAGGGCGATTCAGCCGCATAAAGCGCCGACTCACGATCAGCAGCCAGCCACTCGCCCGAGGCATTAGCGTAGGCTAGACTGGCTTTCGCCTGGGTCGAGATGAAAAGACAGGGACACTTTGCCACCTTGCCCACCAAGGAGACACCACCTATCGGAGCTGCCTTGTCTGCTCCACTCCCTCCAACCGCCCCCTTCGTAACCAAAACAGAGATGGGCTTGTCGAACTCCGAAAGGAGATTCCCATCAAATTCATCCCTGGCTGACGCTATCGCTTCGAGGAGATAATAGATCAGACCAGAAGGGAGAGTGGGCAGCATTACGTGACCACCACGAGCCAGCGTCTGAACTACAGACAATCATTGAATCGACCAAATAATAAGAAAAACATACTCACCGGTTATGGTTTTGAAGTATTCCATTGCAGCCTCAAATGGAAGACAATCGGAGGTATTCACAGAACCGATGATTAGAACATCAAGCTCGGAAAACTCGGAAAAATCCATTGGCTAGCATGAAAAGTGGTATTGGGAGACTTAATAATCCCTACTTACCATCGCGAATGAAGAATAGAGAGATGAGCGAGAAATGTAAACCAGCTTTTCAGTATCGGTTTTGAGGACCCAATTTGAACTACCGATTTCGTAACCAGCGGAGACACACTTCACCTTAATGAGGCCAAAAAGATCCTACGTATGGCTGATTACCACATCAAAGGAAGCAAACTTACGACATATTCGTGATAGGCGAGTGTTTGCACTTTTGATAGAGCGCTAGCAGCTTGATCTTTTGTGTAACGTAGGAGCCACCGTCGACTATCAGGCAAACTATTACAAAGATATCCACCGGACAAAGATACCAACCTTTTCTGTACTGATTCCAAAGCAGCAGAAGATAAGTTTTCAGCTACCGCAAAGAGATCATCGATTAATATCCTACGAAGGTGTGAAGTCAGTAGATTCAAAATGGAAATTACTTTCCCAACCTCAGGGCAGGGCCAGTTGTGAGCACCTTTCCACGAAAATTCTGCATCCCGGTTACGTAGGGAAGCATAATCAGACTGTGAGAGTTGGATACTAATACTGCATCAATCATTGCCCATTCAATGCCGTTGATACCCTATAAAACAGTTGCGAAGTTTGTAGTACCAAAACCACAACCAGAAGTGGCAGACAAATTCTGAGGCAAACTTACACCAACTGCATCAGTTTGCAGGCCCAGCTCATCTGATGCAGCAGTTTCATCGGTAAAAATATCTAGGCATAAAACACTGAATAGACCCCACAAACCTCCGCAATCGCATAACAGCTGGACATCATTTATTCCTATTAAAAAACATGGACAACTCGGTTCCAAATTCAAGCGTTTCTAAAATCACGTTACTACTAGGAATGACGAAGCTACTATTTTGAGCACAACCATCAGCGAAATCAAGGCCAACTGGAATCTTGCAATTGGATAAGATCGCAAGCTTTAAAGTATGACTTTAACAAAGTGCGGCTTCAAAGTAATAACAAATTGGCAGTCTTAGCAAACCACCTTTAAAATTTTTTTAGAGTTATTTAAAAGCAACGCCAAAAGTAATACATAATACTAATTTAGAGCACAAATGAACCATATCGCTTTGTGCTTGGCAATGAAGCCTGGAAATACCAAAAACATGCGTTTAACCTAAGGTCACCATCTGAAAACTCCCTTCATATTGTTTTTTGGGGTATTTTCACCCAACTTCTGACATTATTGATAATTTACCAACTTTATTAGTAATGTTTTCGAATAGAAAATAATGGCAATGCAATTTAAAGTGAAATTCCTTCGATCCTACAACAATATCTTATAATAACGTAAACACAATGATAAGAAATTTCACGCTCATGTTTGTTGGAACTATGCTTTAATGCAGTACCACCTCAAAAAATTAATTTTTAATAGTTTCTTCTATATGCAGAGGAAAAATTGTAATAATTCTTGTTCACAGACCTTCATTAAAATGATTTTTAAGCCTGGCCAAATAAGCTCTAGTAAGGCCTTACCTTAGTTTAATTCATCCGGATAGATCGTCAACACACTCAAATGGATCTATTTATTCCTTAATTTTTATTTGTCATCGATTCATTCAATGTCCATAAGTTAAATTCCATGCGACTAACTTGTTGAATAATTTGAATAAAAACGCAGCCCTATGCATGCTATTTTGGCATGAAATCAATGCCAACATTACTCGCATAAACGGTTTAGAGATGTGATAGGAATGGCACTATTCTTACTCAGCGTCTGTGTAGCTGTTCTTCTTCCTATTTACTGCGTTCTGACATATGTGTACACTAACCGAATGGCCTCAAAATTGTATACTCTTGGTGCGCATGCAAGTAAAGTCGGTTTATTGGCTGTGAAACGTCCTGACACTTCCCTGAAGACAATAAAGCTCGGGCAGAATACGCATTATCGGTCAACAGAAGCATTTGGGGCTACTGTTAAGGTCTGGCTGCCAAACCATCTGGTGAAGGAACAATGGCTGAGCCCCTAAGTGGGCCTTTGCCAAAACCGAGAATCTAACAAAAGTTTAACATATGGCTGAAGCACCATTCGTTTCCATCTCAGTAAGAAAATGGCATTTAGCACCTCACTAATGTCATGTCATTCCGTTTCCGAAGCTGCGATTCAAATTATTCATGGTTCCTACACCTCTCAACATTTTTATATCCAAGCCATAAAGCATTCTGGATTTACGACAACGATCTTGAAACGGCGTATTATTCCCTCTTTTTCTTAACAAAACAGACTTTATCATGTAATAACCCTGATGCAGATCCCAAATAGCTAAAGAGATACTTATTAGCTGTCTTAAGTTTCCAATCTGAGTTATAATTACGCATTAATGGGAGTATTTTCGGGACTAAAACATTTGCAAAATTTGCCATTTCTACTTTTGGAGGATCTGTTTAGGTGACAGGGAAAGACTTCATTTGGCTTAGCATTTGTCCTTCTTCATTAATGAGCCGGAACCCTCGCCGCATGCTCAAAATTATATTCGAAATCCTTCAAATCGCGCGGCCGGCTATGACATGAGCAACTTATTTCTTTAATTTCAAGTCTAAATAAAGGAGAGGTTACTGAAACCGTTACTTTTCATCAATAAAAAATTAAAAGCAGGCAGGACATCCAGTTCCTTGGGCTCACCATACCCTAGTTTTCGACTGTTTGAGCTAGATGTTTGTGATATCTCTGCTGTTTTAATTGTTTGTTTAACTCTCATTTTTGGCATCTAGTCGCCTAGGCCTCCGCCATTGTACCCATGTCGGATGACCTGGCTCCCAGACCGCGCTAGGAGCCCTTAAGCTTTACTATATTCCTGCAGTACATATTCTGCTCGCGTATTATGTCTCCTTTCGTCTTCAGGGAAGTCTTGAGGACCCCCTGATATCTATAATCATTTAATGGCATTAATTTTGCCAAAAGCGCTCCATTCGTTAAAATATTTGACATTAATCTTACGCACTCACTCATTCAATATAATACGGGTATCAAGTAACCTCTAGCTAAACCATTTAAAAATTATTAAAGTACTAACCACTCTTTTAAATCAATCCCACTTTAGGTTTCCATTGCAAATTTTCACCTGAATAGCCCCGGTATGCACATTTCGACAGCTAATTAGCACTTTCTCTATGGTGTAATGGTAGGAGAGGGAGAAAGAGTGAATTCTATCGAAACCGTCAACCCCTTGACGAAGGTGGCATATGATGGATGAGTAACTTCGTGTTTCTCAGACCCTGGAGTACTTTGGCAGCTCAAGCACATGTCTCCTATGGCTACACTAAAGGTGGTTTTAAGCCAGAGGGGTGAGGGTTTGAAATTTTTGACTTTAGCATTCGAGACTATCTTACTATTGCGCTTTTTACAGTGTCATTCATGTAATATTCTCCCCTTTAGCAGGTTTTATGATTTGGTTTGAGACGGGTTTGATATCCTAAAAAGGCTCATAAACTATTAACTCAATATTTCTGTCATACATTTACCTTACTTTTAGACGAAAAAATACTGCAAAAGTAAAGGAATTGTAGTGAGCAAATGCTTGTTCGGGTGGATATTTAAAGACGCGTGCCCTTTGGTGTCTGCAAGTTGTACCACCGCCACGGCGGCAGGATGTCTCAGCGTTTTCAGTGCGGTAATAAAACAAATCTTTCATGTCTGCTTACTTTTACGACTTCAAGGCAGACTCACTGCGCTACAGTATACGATATTATCATATACTAAGTGTTAACATAATCAGAAGGCAACGGTTGAGCGGGCTGAATTTAAGGGTAACACCCAAATGTTCCGAAAATTGAATGAATTGCATAAGCTCTAACTCGGACGCGTCACAGTGGCAGACTCTCTATAATTTAAACCTAAATTAAAAGTGTATTATTGTAAAACAAGTGTAGCTTCCCGAGACCTCCCTGAAGGCGAAAGAAGACATAATACCCAGGCAGGAAATGCATAATTGATGTACAGATTGGTTTGGTGTCTACTGGCATGGCATGGAGGCCAAACCTTCTTGGTAGTGCACAATAGCGAAGTCCCTAAGTGACCCGTTACCAAATTCGAGAACTAATTAAACAGTTAAAAGCAGTACAACAACAACGATGACGTTATTGGGTTAAAGAGCCAATACAATGACGTAATCCAGAAAATTGGTATCTCTAGACCGACGGTTATTTGCGCAAGCCAGTTGATACTGCTGGAATATCCATTACAAAGTTCTGGAACTCCCCTTACTTCCATCCAGATCTCAATACACAATCAAATTAAACAATGTGGTTTTTCTTTAATTTATTACCTATGGGATGGGAGAGTCGCTAAGGCCAGCAGGCACGACTTTCAACCCAACAAGTCGCTTTTCTTACCCAAAAATGGTCAAAAGAGTTCTACAAAATGACCTCTAAATATTTATGAGCTAAGGTAAGTGAGAGCGACTTGTGCTTGCTTCAAAATCTGGCACTTTATTACTTAACTAAACCTAAATACCAAAACCTCGTAAACCTTCATTAGAATTCCAACTTCGCATTCATTTTTAGGTTATTTGCTAAAGCCTACTGTCTTTTTAAAATATTAAACTGATTGACGTTAGTTTATTGCATTGGCGCATCTTTGCGCTGAATTGGAGCAGCTTGGGGGGAATTTATTTGATAAATAATAAGTAGACAACTAATCAGCAAAACGTCAAGGTTTTTCTCATTTATTTTGGACTAAATTAAGTAAGAGGATATAACCTATTCCTGAAACCTTGAAAGAACCCTGGTTTTCGAAATTGATCGACCAACGTTTACCAAATTGGTAGTTCGTACAAACCCACTTAAGGTTATCGTTCTTAAATGTGGCATCAAAACGGTCCCTCGGTATTCACATATCCCGAGCCGGTTATGCTCTTTTTTCATTGCATTTTGGTGGATTTGTTAGACTTCAAAGTGACTTTTTGTTATATGCCACAGATGCTTACTATCGGTAAAAGCGATACGCTTTTGAGACCTTTTTTTGGTAAAGAAAAGTGCAAATTTTCGAATACATATACTTTAATGCTTTTTGCTAGCAATAAAGACCTTAAATCAGGCATGGTTCTATTGGCAATGGAAGGATGGGTAGAATCAAAATTACAATCTAAGTGTGCTACAAACATGTGAACCTTTACATGTTCTCATCTGGCGTCCCCTCTGCTGCGAAGGTTGAGTTATTGAACTGTTTGCTTTTACTATCTTCAGACCTCTGCCTTCTGTAGAGGTTGTATATCGTTGTCCCGTCTCCTAGAACTTTTTTGGGTGATGCTGGGTACCTGCCACCATTTCCATCATCCTCCCGCTCACTATCTGAATTACCTTGTCTGCTGAGACGAATCACAGTGACAGAGTTTCCTCCAACATCACCTCGCATTCCACTTCGATTTGAGGCTCGATTACAGAAGGTCATCTCAGTTCCGTTTAACTTTGAATTATTCTTCAGTTTGTCAAAGACCAACTCAACCACAGATTCGCTAGATTCCGAGTCCGAATCTGCGCTATTATTGTCAATACTGACCTTACTGACACTACTGCTGTTGTCGCTGTTGCTACTGCTTGTCGATTTCTCTTTGCTAATTCGAAAAGTTGACACTCTTTCGTCAAGTTGATTCATCAGTTCGTGAAGTAGGCTCAAGGGATACCTCTTTCCATTAATGATCAACATTGTCCCGTTCCCGATCTTAGGAGCCTCACTGTCAACACCTTTGCCAGCGCTGTTGCAATTTTTCCCAGCGACATGATGGATGCACTGGTGATTGCAGCAGCAACAGTTTTGATTCTGGAGCTGTATCTGCTGCTTCTGTCCCCCAGATCTACTCTTGCCTCGACGTTGGGACTGACCTTTGGGGATTTCCGGTGGGCTTTTCCGCTTGTTCCGTGGTCCCTTAAAGTCGATATTGGACTCATTCCAATGGGGTGACGAATGTACGTCAATTTGTCGTGACCTTAATTGTCGCATAGAGCGACGCGGTAATGCGATCCGAATCTCCCGTTCTTGAATACGACGAGTGGACCCGTTTCTATTCAAAGAGATGCGAGTGGGTGAGTTTTTGGTGAGGATCGGAGCTACTGGAATTGTGGTAGGTGATAAGGAGATTCTGCGTCTCCGAGGTACACTATTTGTGTCTGTGAGCATCTTGAAGGCGAGAGCAGCTACCTCCGGAGTTCTAAACTTGTACACCAGCGCGGCACAAGTTCTGCAACTATTGCCATCGAAATGTAGCACGGAGAGAGCAATACAGCTTGGATAGTGACAGGGGAAATAGTAGACTCTATCAGTAGCCGGATCGCGGGGACGAGCTCGAAGACCACTTCGTTCCAATTTGACCGCGGTGTAGGCTTCAAATATGCGATACAGGCACCTCTTCCCACGATCACGCATAAAGTTGGGGAATTGAGAGAGAATGAACTTTTCATCTGCCGAGGCAACCGAGTAGGGACCATAGAGCAGGGACCTTTCCGAGAAAAACAACATGCCGTAACGGCGGTCCCATCCTATGGGCTGGGCCTCGTCATCCACTGCATCGTTCGTCTCAGACTGATCCCTCCCGGGAAGTAGGTACAGTCGACTATAGCTGACCGGTACGTTGGCGTTGGGTTTTGATGCTGTTACGAAGGTGGAATTCATCTCCGGGTGATTGTGAGGCAGCGGCAGGGCTGTTGCTCAACGTGATGATGCTTCTGGGGTGATTGGTGTGGTGAGTAGCCAATGAAGATGTGCCTTGTAGAAGCCTCCAGCTGGCGCCTGCAGAGAATGTGTGCGTTAGTATAAGCGCATGTCAATCTGGGACAATCTCATTAGGAGCTAATTAAAAAGGGTAGTTCGTTGGTCGATTGGTGGTGAAGGCGTTCTAACAATCATCCAATGGCGTGATTACACGTCTCTTCATGGGGCTGTTGCAATTAGGGGTCCTTTAGCCTCCTCCACCGCGGTCTATCCATTAGGAAAGGGCTAATTAAGCATTGTGGGTCAATGTGACAGATTTCATTTAAGTGACAAGTCGTCTAAGTGATTGATGGTGTGGATTACTACGCAGGTACCATTCCAAATTGGCCATTACAAATATATTCTGCAGTGGGAATTAGAAATGGATCATTTCAGTGTGCTTTGATAGCTCCTGATAGTTTTAGGTGAGGGATTGTCAAAAAAGAGAGGCTTCAGCAAGAATTTTTACCTCATTTTTGCGCCGAGATTGGTGGAAAATTCTAAGATTGTGGGTGAAAAGTCGCTTGCTTGTGTCACTTTAAAGATTTCTCCATTTTAAGTCGATATCTGGTCTTGCAAATGAACCAAACTTTCTGAAGTCGCACAACTTCCACTTCCCTTGCTCGGTTATGATATATTTGTAAGACAAAAACCGTCTATCATACTTTTAGTACGTGTATGGCAAAATTGGTAACCCAGTAAGAATGCCAACGTGTCTCTTTGCTCGTTCGCACTCTCTTTCAAGGGAGTGTTTTTTTGTCTTAAAAAGAATTCTTCTTGCAAATTTAGGTAATACTTAAAACAACCTCCATCCAAAATGTTAACATTCTGTTCAGAAATTATACCGCTTCGCTTTGTACCAAATTTGTCAAGTAATTGAGCGCTCTAGCCAATGAATTGAGGGACCGAATATTTGACCAAGTACCGTCAGCCATTATAAGCAAGAAGCAATTTATAATGAACTCAAATTAACTGCTACTTGTCTGGACAGATTCTAAAAAAAATGGAAATAATGGCAACATTTCACCATTTCAATTGTGCTTAGACCAACGCCAGGCGATCAAGAGCACACTCCCAAAAAAGGCCAATGACTGTCCGAAAATACTGGCAAACGTCCGCTGAAGTGAACCCCAACGATCGGATTTATGGCAGTCCCCGTAAATTGTGCGATTTGGCGTGGAGGCTCAAACTACTGTGAAATTTGTTTGTCCCCAAGCGACACGAGTATCCTGATTAAATCGAGCGCTAATTGGGGGTGTGTGATGATACCACCCTTATTAGATTACAAAGTTGCAATGTCGGTTGCGAAACACCCATTCTGGAGGATAATTTAATTATTAAAAAATATAGTTAGGATTTCTGCTGTTGGTATAGCGAGAATTTCACATACACGTCGAAGGCTATTCGACTTAAGGGAAAATTGCATGCTTTTGGAGGGCTAATTAGTTATCACCTATTTACACCTCAGTCGTTGTTTTTCAAGTTTTAAATCCAAGGTGTAAGGTAGGCAGCTAATCAATTTAACGCTTTTGAATTTCTGGTTTTATTAATGGAATTCAAAATTTGTTCAATTTTACTTTGATGCCATTCCATTGTCTGGCGGGGAAAGTAAAGGGCTGGTAAGCTCCAAATCACCCGGTTCATTGACCACCCTGACTAAACCGTCGGAGGAGTCTTCTTTCCTAACTCAGAAAAAAAAATACTTATCAACTTTTGCTCATTTGCTAAGTTTCTTTTCTTCGAAAATTGACACGCATTTACGGCTTATCATAAGAAAGGCAACTTTGACTCACCTATTGAATAATGCTTTTACTGAAGTAAAATATTTCGGGGCACATTCGATTAATAATGCATAAAAGAATACAAAAATTTACTGGTATGATTACTTCGCTCAATGTCGACAACTTTGTGAGGTCTCGTTGTTGCCCTCCAACAGCTACTGCGTACGCCCCCGGATTTTATTCGGTGCTTGTATCAGGGTGTTACTTAAACTTGTTCATTAGCCTGAAATTCACCAAAAAACATTAATGCTTATGCTGTTCTCATAATCACTAGAGTAAAGTCAATTTCTGCATGGTAAGATGCCAAGTTGTCCTAGGAAAGTCTGCACTAAAACTGGTTGAGGATCTTCAACGTAGGATGTTAGTCAAAGGCTGGAATATTTCTGGCATACTTCCCAATGTTAGAGTTATCCAGATAAACAGTCGCTCACTTCGATGGTTAGCTTAGAAACAACACACAGTACTATCGGCAAAAGTGCTTAAAGGTGACGAACAGCAACCGTGTTGCTAAATCGTCGATTATCCACGATGCAATGGCGTTCACAACGGCAGTCTTTTTCAACCGGTAGTGGCTTGTAATTTGCCAACACAAATGAGTCATGGGGGTCGGACGAAGCCATCTTGACCTTAATCGTTGTTAAGGCGCTAGGGTTGGCCGTAGCCAATGCTTCCACACTGACTAATTGATGCTCTTTACATCACCCAACTACCACAATAACTTTTGAGGCCATCTAGAGATAGCTTCCCTGAACCATTGTCGTTACCATGTAGCGTCTTGAGCCTTCGCAGAAGCCGTAGCATGTATGAACAAAGTACGGAGCAACGGAGCTGAAATGCAACCAGTGCAGACTGAAGTGTTAGGTGGTTGGACGAAATATATCAAAAAGACTGCAACACAATGCGTTCAAAAACAGGGTACCTCGCATTTTCAAGTGTCAGTTAATTCAAGGAAGTGCTAGTGCCAGTACATCCAAGGCTGTGAATCCATGAAGCTGCGGACACTTTGTACGTGTCTATGGGTTAAAATTGCCCTTGTGTTTTAAAAGCATCCTCCCCTTTATATCATTTATTAACGAATTTATTGAATTGCCATTTCTTTGGGAGCAAATGCTTAATAACTTGAGTTTTGGTATGATGAATTAATTCCACGCATGCCGTTTGGTATCTGATATTTCCGAACCATATAAAGCTGAAATTGAGTGCTAACTGTTTCAAATGGACATCGTGGATCGGTTTCGAAGACACTCCAAATTGCACCACTGTAATACGTTAATGCTTTGCTTAACTCTCGGTTTTGGCTTCGGGACACTTGGGGTGCTCCGCCATAGTGTACTATTTGGGCGGCCTGGCCTCCGAGCCATGTCAGTAGCCTCAAGCCCTACTGTACATCGACAGCACATATTCCTCCCAAGGATTCTGCCTTGTTCGTCTTTAGGAGGGCCTCAGAGCGCTACACCACTAAGTCTTTGCATCAGATATCGAATAGGTGGTGATTTTGGGGCCAAAAAGGGAGGGGAATGCGAAAAGGCCCCAACCTACGAATCGGCAAGCATTTCAGCGAATGGCCGCTGACATGGCTACCTGTGGCACACTTTAAAATTGTAATCTCATAACATGCAAATTCAGTAGGCGGGCTAAAAATCTGATATTAATCGCATTCCCCCCATTTACCACTATGACGGTCAGGACAACTAACCCATCATGCGGGGGTGACCTCAACATACATACGTTTTGACAATTAGGCATGAAATCTATGAAACAGGCAAAGTGTTCATTTCGCCTTCCAGCCCAGCGTCAAAAAACTTCCGCAAAGGAAAGAGAATGGCCTTGGTTCTAATTCCCCTGTACCCTTCAACCTACTTTCTTGGTACAATAAATGATGTGGAATAGACCTTGGAATTTAGGAAGCATGCTCTGTAAATGGAGAATACTTGAAAATGGATGCTGCGAAGGATTGTTAACAAAAATTAGCTATAGCTACTTTTGTATTATCTACTGTAGTTTTGCTACTTTGTAATACAATGATTCCTGTTTAAGCCATATGCTTCCATCTGCAGGCAATTCACGCCCTAGCCATACGAAAGAACGCAGAAAATACTTTTACGATGCCATTAAACAACTTTGTCAATAGGTATAACTAATGGAATTTTATGTTCAACAGTATTTATTTATTAACAACACATCTGTCAAAAACTTTCCACTCCTAAATGCTTGTAATACTTTAACTGTTTAGTTAACTCTCGGTTTTAAGAAGGGGCCACTTAGGGCTCTGCCATTGTACCTCCGCCGAGCGGTTGCACCAGTGGTCCCAAGCCTTTCAGTACGTCAACACTACGTATTCCGCCCGAGCATTATGTCTTCTTGCTTCTTCAAGGAAGCCTCGAAGCGCTACACTGGTGGCAGAGGAAAACAAATCCAATTATTAAGGACAACCACCCTGATTTCTACGGCTGCATGATTAGCCTTACTGTGACGGAAGAGGTGTATTTGCTGTGCATGAGAGAGCTGTGACGACCCCTAACAGAAGGTCTGAAAATGACGCCTATCTTCGGCAACTGACCCAGTTCTGTGTTCTGCAAGAAAGCTATTAACAACTGAGGTGACACTAGCCTTGAACCACCTGGAAAAGTTCGTTAACGAAGCTGTCGCCCGTACCTGTGTCGAGACATTATGTGAGCAAGCAATGTCTCTTCCACTTCTTTACTAGCTAAAGAGACCACAGATAGAAATATGGCTGAGCAGTGCTGAAGTGCGAGCAAAGTGACAAAGAGAAATAGGCGCAAAACAATAAGTGTTCCTACGACTAACGATTGACACATGCAATAGCCTACGCTTTCCTTCTTCCCCCAATACAGTTCCCAAATAGGACAGAACTCCAGTTCCAGTAGAATTGCCAGGATGGATTAGTTAAAGCTTTAGTCAGTTACCTTCTCAGGTGCAACCCAGTCCGATGACCGGTGGAGATGGTTCGCCGGTGTCCTTCCTTACACACCAACGACTTTGACGGCCGATTCGGGAAGTTAAACCTAGGGACTGCCCAAAAGAGTAGAGGTGTTAGGTCATCTTTTGTTCATCTTACTTTCTACTTTAGTAATGGTCCATTTAGAATCCCGCTTTTGTACCTCCGCCGAGCGCTCTGGTTGTAGATCCGAAATCCTCCTGCACGTCGACGACACATATTCTCCCCGAGTATTATGCGTTCTTTTGCCTTCGGGGAAGCCTCGGGGGCTGCCTAATAACTAATTCGTTTAGATTTTCTAATATTTTAATGAACTAGTTACTCAAGGATGTATATCATTCTGAGCCTCAATTAAGTTAAAATAAACTAAATTGAAGGGTTTTTGCTCCAGTTTAGTAAAACCTATTTCCCTACAATTTCCGATGTGCATAATTAGCTCAGCTAACACAGTCTTCAAACCGTTTATCAGTATTTACCATCAACGCGTCTGTCAAAAACACCATCCACTCTCAAAATACTCCGTTTCGGTAAGGAGAAAATTAAGGGATCCGCCATTGCACCTCTTCGAGGCGGTCTGACCTGCGGGCCATGCTAATAGCCCCAAGCCCTTCTGCATGTCAACAACACATATTCCGCCCAAGTATTATGGCTTCTTTCGTCTTTATGGAAGTCTAAGGGCGCCACAACCTCACTTGTACCAAATATTCCTTCTCCTACAGATCATGCCAGCTTGCCGTTTTAGTGCATACTAGCGATGAGACTAGAATGTGGCAAATCGGAGCACACAAGACTCCAGCTGTCATGAAAAGGCTACTGCTGAAAGAAATTGCGTCACCTTTAACAACTCGAGGAGACTAAACATATGAATGGATTATTCCTTCTAGTGATCCACTTCTTCTCAAAAAGTTAGTCTTCTCCTTCACATGGTTTGCTAAAAGAGGATAAAGGTAGTGAAGACTCCACGAGCTGTTTCAACAGCCAAATGGGTACTAACTACAAGTGGGAATAGTTAATTTCACCGTACTTCAATTCGTAGCTTCCATCAATTATCCGGCGCGGATAGGCGCGGCGCTAAAACGGAGAAGTCGGTTTAACCCCGTCCAAGGGGATACGCATGGAGTTATGGCGATTCACGGCAAGAACCCAACATGCTCTGCTAGTTACATTTTCAGGTTAACAATTTTGCTGTCGGCATCACATTTGTGCGACGCCAAAACCTTTTGCCTGAGCTTCTGCGTCATACGTGCAGCATATTTCATCAATTAGTAATAACCGTGGTTGTATAAAACAGTAGTGATCTTTGAATAAAGGAGATGTGGAATAATCTCGGATAACTTTCTCAGGTTTTTCGGACAACTGCAGTTGAAACATTTCTTAAAAAAATGAGTGCTAACAATTAGAGTATCATGAGAGAACAATAAAATAGGAGAGCTATGGTGGCCAATTTGCTGCTGAGACAGACCATGGCAGGGAATACGTTAACGTAAGAGGCAGTTGAAGCACAGGCACGGTGCGGTCTTGACCCGTTTCAGGCAAAAGCTGCTAGATCGTTATGGCACGCAATGATGACTGAATTAGATTAGGCTTGCCAAACGTCAGCCAAAGTTAGGCGCGGAGGAACGCGGTGTGCGAAATCAACAATGTGGAGTAAGCGACGCAACCACACACGGACCACGGTAAGTCTGTGGGTGAGTTCCATACCCACCAGCTGTTTACCTGCTCACCCGCATACACCAGCCTAGCGCCTAAGCCCGTTTGCGTTCCATAGGAGAGCCCAAATTCCACCGACCTAGAAAGTCGCACATACGGACGTGCCTCGGTTACTGCACCAGCTTTCCGCTTCGAAGGTACACTGCTGGCGGGAAGTCTAACTAAGCACTCCCTGTCAACAAATGAGAAGTAGAACAAAGAAACCATCTCGTTTGACAATGTTTATTCACACGTGCATTTAATCAAACAGCGGCAAAGATACACCTGATTTTTACATGCACTGCTATAAGCGCTCTCAATGCGTGCAATGGGGGAGCAGATGGAAAGATCATAGAGGTACACACAAATATGTTAAAAAGGGGAGGCGCGAATAACAATTACATAGCGGTTGACAGTAGGAACACGATTAAACACTGACGCTGACGGCTGGTTGACAACTTCGAATGACAAAACCTTAATCCTGCTTGGCCTGTTTCTTCTTTTTGGCTGCAAAGACAAGTGAATTACAGCACAAACCATTTACTTTAAACCGATACAAAGTAAACCATGCAACTAGAAATGTCTTAAAATTCGTTCCATCTGTGTTACAAGGAAGTTAGGTTCGCAAAAAGCCCTACCACATAAGTAACTAGCACCGTATCTACCGACCGTGCAAAAGAGGCAAAATGATAAGTTTCTTTCGCAACACTGGAGTAAGCCAATAATATCAATAACAGTACCACTTGTGGGCGTCAGAGACTGCTTCTGTGGTTGTTGATGCTGGTGGTGCTGTGGCTGCTGTTGGGGCTTCTTATTCTTTGCTTTATCCCTCTTCGGTTTGCGATGGTAATCAGAGGAAGCCAGTCTTATTACCAGAGAAGAGACGAGAAAGACCAAAAAGGCAATACAAAAAGCCACTCCGTAAAACTGATAACGACCGGTAACGGTGAACAGCTTCAGCATAGGATATGGGTGGAACCCGTGTTTGTAGATCAGGTATTCTGTGCTAGGAAAAGTAGGCTGAATAAAACGCATTAGTAATAAACCCACTAGAGAGTATAGCCCAGAAAGTAGGAGAAAACAATGAGAAAAGACTTCCACAAAGGCACCGGATGCGGACGCGAAAGAAGAACATCGAACAATGCAGTAATGCTGATGAATGTGTGCTAATTTTGTAGTTATTTAAGAGAACCCATCGCCTACCGTAGCGTGAATAAACCACGAGGGTATAAATTCAATAGTTTTCAGATCCATTAGCAGTGATCTGTCGAAGTAATCGATGCCCCAGAACATAACTGACACGACCTAGAAATTGACAAAGTGCCGAAGACAACGTACCGTGGCAGTTGTAAGAGCCAGACAAGACAAGACGCTCTTTACTTTATTGCATCTTGTCGGCATAAGAAGAATCGCCAACGCATAGTACAAGACGTGTAGAAGCTAAACGATGAATAAGACGGAGAACCGTACCAATGTGTCAATGGTAAGAAACCGTGTTTGCAGGAAGACATTTTCCTTCAGCGAAACTTTTGCAGGACGATTTTCAAAAGTCCAGTAAGCGACATATCCATAACCCAAAAGGCAGAAAAGTCTGTAGGAAAACAGCCCCAGCGCCGCCAACATCATGAAAATCAAATCAGTGAGGGTAAAACGACAGACGTGTGGCTCATTTGAAGAAACCAACGTTGACATGGGCACAAAAATTCAACTTTCGATAATGAATCTTATTCAGTAAACAGGGTTTGACATTTCTGATTGGGCAAATAATAGTAAGCTAAATTAATGAGCGCAAAGATGATTGATAGGGACGGGAACTATTGCAAAAAAATATAAAATTCAGATAGATCATGTCTATCTTGCTCGAAACTTTACACAAATTGGTCACTTTTTAAGCCAGATGACGCCTCTTTATCAAATTTATATCATTGGTTTCACTCATGTTTCCTCACAATTCAAAATACAGAATTCTGCATATTTGTACATTTTTGCGCTAGATAACAGGTATTAAAGAGTGCCTCTGTTCGCCGTTTGCCTCCTTTGCATCAGCATCTATACTTATGGACTTTTATTGGCTTGTATTCAACTAAAAATTTACTTTTGTAAATTTTTACTTGAACATTTTTATATATTTTTTATTTACAAGACATTTACTTTTGTTTTCTCTTCTTCTTTTTTTGTTTGAGTAATTCGTCGCCCTCCGTGGCTGCTTTAAGCACGCGGAATAAGTGGCGCAAGAAGCGTGAGATGACCCGAGCGAGAGGAGGGAGATGAGACAGGAGCATGTGGACTTTTTTTGCGTTGTGTTTTAATAAAAACCTTTGTCTCATATCTGTCTTTGGTTCTCGTTTTGGACGCAAGCCTTGCGCATGCCTTGGGTTCCTAGCCTCTGCTGTACACCCAAGAAGTTTCTTAAAGCCATAAATGGTCGTAGTTTCAGTATCTTCGTTTTTGTGACGCTTTGCCGTGTGTAGTTCTCGAGTGATCCCGCTATGGCTTTGTGACTAAAGACGGCCACCCAGTTCAACTTAACCTGCCGTGGCCGTGTTGATTGATGACCGCTGCACTACTGGCGGGTTCCCCAATTGGGTGTGTGCCTCTGGAGTGCAGCTGTTCCTGTGTTTTACGACCCTTTCGGTCCGTTGCATGGTATTTCCGATCCCAGTGTCTGAGCTAATACAATGCGTATTTTGGCACATGAAAGTGCCTGGCTGAACACTTTCGCAGCGTCACATTTGAGAGTTGTCGATATTCTCTTAGAAAGTACAAGGAATGCTTTTGGTTAAGTGAGGAGATACCGATTGCGAGGTTGCCCAGCCTCGTTTTTATCGGTACGTTCGCGTCCCCAAGCAGCTAAAGTTATGGGTCACATGATCGCCTGGGGTTCTTCAGGTGGCCGTGGTGGCCAAACGTCCAGCTCTGGGTGTGCCGGCCTTGTTGACAAAGGGAAAGAGATTCCCTCCCAGGCCGCGATCTTCGATTTCAGACGCCGCGTCATATAAATCTTTTGATCACACTAAGGTCTAAGCCCTTATGCGATGCGAGCACGCCCGAACCTTCGTAAAAGTGATAACTCCTTTGCGTTATGGGGCTAGCAATACCTCGACTCCCAAGGCGAGACGCTACCAGACTTCGAGCACATCGCACCCCGACTTTGGAAACCATTGCAATGAGGGACTCTTAGACTGCAGTTTGTGCTGGACATTGGCCTGTGTCTCATCAGACACTACCCGACCTTCAGCAGAACCCACTCTCTGTAACCATGGAGCCCTCGAACAAAACGACGCAAGGACAAGCACCCACGGGAGCGCCGTTATCAACGAAAAGACCGCAAAAATCGCGCAACCTCACCACTACCAGGATTCCCACGTGAGTCAACACCTCAGCCTGCGACAGCCGTCGCCGCGAGCAGACAGCCCCCCAGACCTACCTACCCAGCAAAAAACACCACCAACTTACCCAGACAACCACACGAAAAGCCCGGAAGCAAATTTCCAAAGTCCCCACGGATCCGATCACAGTAGTTAAGTGCGGATGGTACTAGGACCCGAACCACTCCCCGGCCACAGACGGCCAGAACCCAGCTAAAAGACAACAAGCACACCCATCTTGTTGTCAGATCGGTAAGAGCGGAACCTGTACGGAAAATAATCAGTGGAACCGGAGACGAGACAAATGAGGCATCAGATGCTGCCAGTAAGTCTTTAATAGGATTCACACCCATTACAGTAACGTACAGAGTGCTTATCCAGCTAGTCAGAAGAGCAGTTTACTTGCTCCTCTGCCTCATCTTCCTTCTTTTCCGCTTCAGCCTCCTAACGCGCTTCTTCCTCCACTTCGCACGCATTTCAACGGCTAAAATGGCGGCAGAGGCCCTTACAATAACTGAAACAAAAACAACTGTTTATGGGACAAAAATTTAAACAAAATTTTTATACTTTGGCATATTTTTTCTTGTAGCTAAGTGTTTGCTCATCCAAGTGGTATAAACGCAATGTTTCTTTTCTGAGGTGTCTTGTTAGAGTTAGATGAAATAGAATTCTCTTTAACCGAAAATAAATGGACTTTTAGATGAGATGGTTTGTTTGCGTATCTTTAAGTTTTCGTTAGTCTACCAAGATAACATAACTCTAAGGCTTTGCAGGATTTTCGATTTCTACTAGTTGTAATACGCCCAGGCACCGCGGAAGACAATATGTGGGGCCCCGAGACTTCCCGTAAGACGAATGAAAACATAATACTCGGGCAGAGTATATACTGATGACGTATAGAAGGCATCAGGGCTACTAGTATGACGCGAAGGTGAGCCCACCGGGCATGGCACAATGGCCAAGTCAAAGGTGACTTTTCACCGAAACAATAGACAACACATACGTACTTCCCCGAGACTTCCTGAAGACGATTTAAGACATGGTAGTGGGGTAGAATACATATATTTGGCACAGAGAAGGGTGTTTTAGCTACTGGCATGGCCCCAAGGCCAGCCCATCCGTCGTAGTTCAAAGGCCAAATCAAAAGTCGCTCCTCGTCAATACCGAGGGAAGAACAACCATCGTATTACATAGCCCGTCTCCTCTTTTGAGCGTCATCTCCGGCGCTCCCTCTGATCAACCTCCCGCGTCAATCATCCCAACGTAGTCGGTGCTGTTAAGAAGCATCCGCGAGCCGGCCCTGTTGGTCATCAAATTAGCGTGCAACTGGGGCGATACTTGACTGCATTGTAGCTGACTCCTCCTAGCAATCTAACTGAATTTGCAGTTTCGTCCGGTTTGGCAACTTACTTTTAGAAATGGAGAATTGTGCTGGCCATTATACGTAACCATAGATAGATGTAGGAACACTGGCATAAAATCGGATTTGTGTAAGGAAGGACGGGATTTAATACATGTCCATGGGGGAAGGGTTTTGCATCTGTTCCTCTTTGCCATGTTGTTCCAACTTCAGAGCTGCCCATGCTCCATTCAGATAGTAAGGAAATGGAGGAGGTATCGAGAATTCACTTTATCAACAGCTTATTGCAGGTACGGTAGGAGAAGTCTGTAACTAAACTTTCAGACGGTTTATGGCTAGTGTCACTTTAGTTGCTAACATCTTTCCTGCAGAACACGGGACAGGGACAGGTGCCGAAGGTGAGCGCCAACTTCAACCCATCTGTTTGGGGTCATCACCATTCTCCCATCCGTAGCATATGTACTTCTTCCGTTCCGCTACGGTTTATCACTCAGCAGTGAAAATCAGGACAGATGTCCTTTAGGATTGGGTTCACTTCCAACTGCCAATTTAGCGTCCCGAGACTTCCCTGAAGACAAAAGAAGACATAATACTGGAGTAGAATACATATATTCGGCACAGAGAAGGTACTTGGGCTACAGGTATGGCCCGAGGGCAGGCAACCCGGCGTGGTACAAAAACCATCTCAAAAGTCGCTCCTCGCCAATACCGGGAGATAAACAACCAGTAACCCAAAGGCCTTCTCTGTGCTGAATATATATGTTCTGCCCGAGTAGTATGTCTTCTTTCGTCCTCGGGGAAGCCTCGGGACGCTACACGTATGCTTGTGTACAAAACATCAATAGACCTGCTTGAGATACTCATTCTGGCAAAAGCACAATCATCACAGAGGGATAAAAACACAAGCAGCATTTATGCTTTCGCACTTACTTCTTAATAATGGGTGGTTAATAACTTCAGAATAACATAAATTACAAATAGGCATATATGAAAATACTAGAATACACCATTTCGAAAATATTTGCCCATCGGTAAAATTATAACGTAGTTTGTTGATGCTGGAAACGAAGACAGTTATAAAAAAAAGCAGTAGGGATTTCCGATCGTCATATTGGACCTCTTTTAATATAGAATATTTTTTAATGCAAACTTTTAGTCTAATATCATGAGTATAAGCCAAAAGACCCCTGTTTCCGTACTCTATTCCTAATTCGTACCTGTAATTTGATTGATCACTTTAATCGGTACTGTTAAAGGGGTGAAGAAGGGGGGCATTCCGGAACTTTGCTGAAAATGTTTTCTTTTCTATATTTTCCACTCAGTTTTCTGTGTCGAAAGCAAGAACCAGTGAACACATAATTTAACTTTGCCCTTTGCCCTTTTTATTGATTGCACCCATTTAAATGCAAAGGTGGTAAATGTGAAGGGGGCTATGGACCATCCTGAGAGCGACTACATACAACGCGTGCTAAGCGAACCGCTGAAGGATGCGCTCTCAGCTGTTGTGCTCTACCAACCGCTCGATCCCATTGAGTTTCTCGCAAACTACCTCAAGTACTGGGCCATTAAAGTTAGAGACTACCGCTGTGTAAGTGCCCCATAAAGTGCAGGACCCTACTTGTAAGCCAAATAAGTAGCTGATTGAAATCTCCCGGAGCACTTTCCGCTATTTATTTTATCCAAGGCTTCTTAATGTAGGCTTGTAGTAAACCCCTTATATGTTTCCTCAGTCTAGTGTTAGATAAAGTCAATTTTTCATAGATAGGTTGTGTCGCTTAGCCTCTTGCTGTGATAGAGCAGGGAAACCAATGGATAGAAGTTAAGGTTAATGTGGCTAAACCAAAAGCACATTTATCTCAAAACCCGCAAGGGTAGCATTATGTGCTTAAATATAATGTTTCACGTCAAAAGGGGACATTTGCGTTTACAAAAGCAAGTTAGTTGCAGGATTTGGCAGCTGTATTTTTTCTTGATGCGGTCCCCGCTAGATTTCCCCCAGTGTTACTGTCTGTAGTTAATACCTGAGAAGCAAATTTAGCATAGAGAGATTTCCCAATAAATCCGAATTTACATCTTCAGGGCTAAAAGGTGGTGGATCTACATGCTTCAACTTCTTCGACACTCTGATTGACTTCACAGCAAAATAATTGGTTCATTTTTCGTTGCACATGCCAATGTAGCCTAGCAAATCCTAACTTCCCTTGCTAGGACGCGCCTACAATGTGGTGCAGCACTTAACTTTTTGTGCTGGTTACATACAAAACAATGTTATGAGAGTCTTCGTGAGCCAAACTTGAACATTTACGAATCCGCATGAATGCGGAAAAGCTCAGATCTTTTGCCGTTTTAGCACACGACGAACTATGCGTCAATCAGACCTAAGGGATCAGAAGACTTATCACGCGCTAATGTTCACAAGAATGACTGTCAAGGTTTTGAGTTGAGAACCATCACAATCGCAATCGGCACTGAGAGGCGCATGATCGTCTTTGACTTGTCTACTTCATTCTTATTTCTCAATCTTGGACGGCTAGGCGCCGCGTTATCCTACCGTTCCGTGCTTGAAACTTCCCATCCATATTCTTGGCCGTTTTTGCTCCCGTCACCTGCATCTACTTCCATTATCGCCCACTATCCTATTTACCGGCTACTGGACTGAGAATGGACTGGCGCACGACTTTTGAGCAAACGGCTATTAAATAGTCCGAGTTACTTCTTACTACTACATGTAGTATCACCATGGTGATACCTCTTCATCAACTTCTAAAATTGGAGGCCCTGACTTCAATTAAATATTCCCCATAAGACAAACTGAACCCCTGCTTTTAATTTCAGCGGAAATTCGCAATCTTTGAAATGGAACGAATTTTGGCCCTACAAATACCCTTCAATATACGACTCCAGGCTGAACGTGCTATTCGTGCAGAACAGAACTTCTTGAAGGTAGGCGCTTGCGTTGATAGAACAGATTTTAATTGCCCTGTCCACAAGTGGAGGTGTGCATATGAATGCATAAGCATCAATCCACACATTTCCAGCACTTCATTCCATTTTGCCGTGTTTTATTTCTGCAAAGTTCACCACAAAGACTATTGCTTTCACTATGATGGGGGATGATGCGATGAGCCTATAGCGGGAGGGTCTTGACCGAATTGTTGGCGGTGTAACTCATGTATTTCTCGCTAGAACATCTCCTTTAACGCTAAAAAGTAGATGCTGAAGCTACTCTGGGTCAGTGATTTGGATTTTTCTGCTTAAGTGTGATAAACTGCAGTCAAAAATATCTGCTTTAATCCCGTTTAACATGATTGGGCAACGCTCAACCAAGTCCGGGTTCAGTTCGCCCTATGATTGGTCGATGGGTAGAACCTGGTTCCACTGCCCGCTTATCTAGTATACAGCAAGATTGTTTCCTTTTACCCGCGAGTTTCCCATTGCAGATTCCCTCACTTTTTAAAATGCTTGTATTCTTTGTCAATCGTCTTCTGAGTCCTAACTCGGTAACTACTCGCAACGCATTAATTCGAAGAGTAGAGAAGGACATCCAACTGCGATTTCATCAGTTTCATACCCGAGTCACTCCGAAAGGTATTAACAGGATCTGCGTTATCAGTAGAAACGTTTGCACACATGATAGTATCTTAATTATAGGCGCTAAGAATGACTGGGAGGCCATTGCTTAAGAAATGCGAATTAAAATCATTTTCATACCAAGAATATTCCACATTCATCTTACTAATATAAGATTAAACACAACTAATTTCAGGCGTTGTTATCATAAACTGATGAGAAACATGCGTCACGTATATGTGACGCTGCTACCGAAAGTATTAATACTCGTCGGTGCACAACAGCAAATGTATCTTATGTGTCATTCACATTTCTCATTAAAAGTTCTCTCAAGAAATAATAATTTTTAATGAAATAATACGAAATAACATCTTGTAGCTGAGTCCAGTTTTCATTCCCCCTTCTCCATGAACACTTTAACACGGTGCAACGGCCCGTCTAGATTATTTTCATCATCATGCTTATACATCAAAACTTCAATGTAAATGTTTGAAGTAGTTCTCTCACATAAATTTCAGGGTGTTTAAATCTTGTCACACTTCATTATCAGTAAGACATAAATTTTGAGCCTGGGATCGTGACCATAGTTGATAAAGTTTCGATAGCCCTTCCATTGTGAAACTTAAAAATCGGTCATCCACAGCAGACGCTTTGCTGTGGTATTTTATGAGGTGAGTTTCCCAAATTTGGCATAGGTACTGGGTAATTCCAGAAAGAATTTGGGAATGGACGTTCAGAAGCAAATGCCTTGTTGATGTCCCTAAGTCGAGTCGCTGGAGGCTGAAAACGCTTCAGTCGTAAAGTGTGCAATAAAAGGAAATGCCATTATAATAAAGAAAATTTGGGAATTGGAAAATAGAAGCATATAAGGTGTGACCTCTCATGCTACTACTGTGGAACTATCACGAGTAAATGATCGCATTTCCGTTCCCTCTTTCCAACCATCGGATGTAGGGTGAACGAATGCGTGTGGAGGAAGAGGAGAAGCGAAGACTGGCGGAACTACAGCGACGCCGCGAGTTAACGGAAACGAAGGCGACGATGGCTACGAACGCGATGCGCTCGCAGGTATGGCCGCTGGTGATGGAAGAGGTGATTGATATGGCCACCGAAGTTGCCTTCAAGGTCTGGTGGCGAATGGAGCGCTCGCGCTTAAAGGCGGAGAGAGCGGCTCGTCTTGCTGAGAGCAGGAAAATGGATGGGAATGAGATGGGAGAAGAAGGGATGGAAGAGGAGGAGGAAGGAGATGAGGATGAGGATGAGGAATAAAGGCAGAACTGTTAGGGATTTGGGGAAAACAAACAATCCTCTACAACGAGCAAGACACTGATTATTAAATACTAATGATTTAGAATTATGGTGCGATCAGTAAATGTTCATTTGGAGGCAAGTTGTGTTACAAGATGTAAAAAAAGACCAGCTTCGATTATTTGCATCCACTTAAATTAGAAAGTGCGGAAAAGGTGACCAAATTGCCTAGTTAGTCGTCAAAAAGTGGGAGAATTGGGAGGAAATAAAGTGATGACCGATTAGATGCAGGCGCTTCCGAACAACGCGCTAGAGAGGCAAGTTATTGCATCCAAGGGAAAACAAGGAAGACAATAAGTGGAAGGTAATGTTAAGCGAATTCTGCAATAAAACTTTGTGTCGATGTTTAAATTGTTTCCTTCACCTTTACTGGCTGTTCAAACCAGCGTTAAGTGGGGAGTGCTAAAAGGACATAAACTGAAAGTGAAATCAAATAATAAACTTGGAGTAAACGGGGGGATTTAATAAGCTTTCCTTCACTCAAAGAGACTTTGGTCCAAAATCTCTTGCAATCCGAGCCTGTTTCCCATGATTCGGTACAAAAAAGTGTAGACGGCACTCTGTCACTTCGTGACATCCTGCAGCAGCTTAATTTGCTGAAAACAGTTTGCTTTGAAATCACTATGTTCAGTTTAGTACTCCATTACGTGACCTAAAGATGTGGTATTTAGAGCATTTAAAAAGAGGTCATTGGTACTAATTTAGCCAATAAAATTATGGGACATTAAGGTTGCTTTGTAGAAGGTAAAAGGAAATTTTCTCATTTTAATCTTGTAATGGATGGAAAAGTATCGGGCGATCAGGCACACCCCTCATTACACTTGTGGTAAGTGAAAATTTTTATCAAATACTGCAACCAAAACACACTTTTATGATAAGGATAAGGGACAACGGACGTTAATCTTTCAAGGATACGGCATGCATCAATGAAATTAAAATGGAGAAATATTCTTATGTGGTCTCAACAATGTCATAGACTTGACATTTTATTGTTAGAAAGCTGTGCACCCTTCAAAATTGTTCCAATTGTCTTTGCAATGCTAGAAATGTTTTAACTCATTAAACAATTCAGGCAATTACTATTGATTCCAAAGCGGTAAATTTTGCTGTAACATTTTTACTTAAATTGATTCAGTAAAGTCTTTGTTTATTAAAAAGGTCAAAACTTCTAAAAGAGGCGCAGTTGAATGCTCAACAGCGGCACCAAAATTTCGGCGGAGTCTCCTCCAAAATGAATCTTATTTTTCTCGGAAAACAGTTCTCCGGAAAGTCTGCACTCATTGCGCGACTCAGGAATGAGCCCCTGGTTGGTGAGAGGGACAGTGGCGCTGCGTTTGGGTACAACTACATTGACCTGAAACATGCTGAAGGCGAGAGTAGGTTGGCTGTTGCATTTTGCGTCGTTTATACGGGTCAGGCTATGCAAAGAGATCAAGTTGAAGCACGTGTTTACTCAGTAAAACTTGTTCAGATAAATCAGAAAGCGTAGGAAATCCGTTAAATATGTTCAACGTGCTTTGATACAGATGGCCATTTAATTATTTAACACCTCAAGTGCTTTTAGATCCTAAAAAAACCAGGACGCTTTATAAGTTAGGAATCAGGTTCAACAACCACTTCTCAAACCTGTATGCATTTCCGTGCTTAAAATGATTTACTCAAATCAAATATCCAAAAGGCTTTTTGATGCATTCCCAAAGATGAGATGCTTTACTATCAGAAGCCATTTCATAAAGCCCTAAAAAAGCATTCTGAGTGCGCATTAGAGGGAGTGGTACAATGAACTCATGTCAATTTGATAGCTCTCAAGAAACAGTTGTTTAACTTCTCTTGGCAGATCCAAGGAGAGTACATGCTTGGCTGCTGGCTACGACTTTAGGCACGGAGAAGCAACTGCGCTTCCTCTTAAATTCAAAGAACATCTGGAACAGCCTCATTTTGATCTGTGTGAGTATGGGAGAGCCTTGGGAGATGGAGGATTCCATAAATCAGTCCCTTCAGCTGGTGGAGGACCACATAAACCAAATACAGGAAGTGTGTGAAACTGAACTGGCGGAATTACAAAATAGCCGTAAGATATATCTTGTTCTGCTACTCAAATTATTAACCACTGCTTTGTGGAGGTTGCGATGAGATGACTTGACAGAATTTCGAATCTCTCTTTTTGAAATTAATATTGTCTCTGTGAAAGAGGGCAAAGGCACATCCTATAGAGATGAGATCAATTAAAGCATTTCGGCACAAAATAGAGCACTTCTTTTGCTTATTCTTCTAAATTCAAAATTGTTAGGTAAATAAACAAGTTCGCGCTGTTTTATGTACGTTTAAGTAACCACAAACTGTATTCTAATTTTCTACTGATGGACACAGAGTAGCAGCGAATCCTCCTTTCGTACAAATTTTAGTCACATCGGGAAACAGGAATCAGGGAAATTCGGACGAGTAGGTGGGGGTGTCGTTCCCTTTTCCACCATCATAAATTGCGGCATGAGGGTGGGCAAGTTTGCTGCAGTATAATGTAAAAACTAATGTGTTGTGTCGTTCGGCGGGAATGGGTTTATCTTTCGACTGATTTTCTAATCATGATCGGTTCTGAAAGTGGAAGCAGGAAGCCCTGTCTGCACACTCTCAAGCTGACCCGATTAATGTGACCTCAACTGTAATGGTTGTTTAACCGTCTTCTGGAAATTAACGACTGCGTGACTTGGAAGTGAGTGGATTGTTAGGATTTGTTTGAAGATATTATTGTTTGTCTAAGGAACCGTCAAATGCACAAACACAAAAGCCGTTCCTTATCGTAAACAACCGAAAAGGCGAACAATTCCGTCCGACTGACGTATTTTATAATGTGGATGAAGTAGAGAACAACACGTCGATGGCCTACAAACTTTACTGCCATCCGTAAAACGTGTGATCGGGACTCATTTACTCAGTTCTCACCCTGGCATTCCCTTCTTCAGATGTTACTCCCAAAATTAGTTTTTAACAGTGGCATGCAATTTCCCCCTATTGTGAAAAAAAGAAGTTCTCTCCTCCTCAATGCGATATACATGTCTGATTGATTCTTCACTAAAAATAAGCGGTTTATTTCAACCATTCCTGGATGGTATGCCCCACAACCACACCTTCAATAAACATGACGAACAGCAAACTATTACTGCATCGAATCATAATAAAACTTGGTTGATAAGAGAGACAAGCTCGGATCTCGCAACTCTTTGACTAGATCGACTGACATTTGTTGAAGTGAGGGTGGGCTCAGAAGGTAGAAAAGTAGTGCGTAGTTCAAATAAGAGTACAGAACAGATAAACTTGCACATATTTAGAAACCTTATATTGCTTGTAAAACCCGTTTACAGCCCTAAGCCCTCATAAGTTACAAAAATTAATTCGGAGGGATGTTTTAACAACAGCATCAAATTTTTTGTTGGCCCAATGCAATTAAATTGTAACTATTTCACCTATACCCAAAAAATTGAGTCGAAAGCGTTTTTAAGAATCAGTAAGCAGCTATAGAAAGGAGAGGATATATTGGAATTGGCTACTTTCAATCATATGCACGATATCATTCCGTAGTTCCTTCTAATTGTATCCTAGAATGCAGTCAGGCACATTTGCTCCATCCAGGTAATTTTTTGATAAAATTTTTCTTATGAACTAAACCGCTTGAAAGGGAACTTGACTCTCCAGATCACTGCTCCTGAAAATTTAGTCGTGTGTGTGATAGTTCTTAAAATAGCGATTTTAGTTCAATTAAAATCTAGCGCTACTGCAGATATGTAAGTAGTATAAGTGATCTAACATCTTTCACCTAAATAGTTGAACGATATTTTCGCGGATATATTGATCCTGCAATTAGTGCGAAGCCGGGCAGTACACCATCTTCACCGTCCGGACGTCGACTGAGTGTGGTGCTAAGTTACAGCAACAGTACCAGCGAAGGCGGCGATGATGAAGCTAGTGAACGGTGGCAATGGAATTGTCTACATCCTGCTGATCCATCGGATCCGCACAATCCCTTGCCCCCCTTGAATGGGGGTGCATGCGAAAGGAAGATGCGTGTTCCCATTCTCATTGTTGTCACGAAGGTGAGTTGTTGAAGTGCTACACTAGAGACAGTACTATCCATCTACCACAAAAATCCAGCCAAATTAGAGATTGACTAATGAGGCCAGATATAGTGATGTTATGATTGGCAAAGAGATCTACCTCATTTAATCGCAGTGCTTGTTTTTTGTGATTCCTATCAGAGCGATCTTATCGAACACCTGCAGAACGTTCTCGGCTACAACGAGGAGGTGTTTGATGCCATTCAACTGCGTCTGCGACAAATGGCCTTTGAGAGTAAATTGCTTTAAAAAGAGACAATAGGTAGCTTTTTGAGTGCAGTCTATTCTTCCATCAAATAGCATTTACAAAGCTACATTCCTCGGCAGAATGATCTCATGCTTTTCATTGGCTGAAATAATGAAAATTACAAAGTGCCACTCCTTTTCACCTCAATTATACGTTGTGACGTGTAGTAAGTGACGAGTAGTGACGAGTGTAGTAAGTCCTGACAGCATGGAAGGGCATACATTACCAATGTGCCAAAGAGGACTGAGTATATCAGCACAGTCCCTAAGCCATGCCGTAGTAAGGACGAGTTACCTACGGAGTCTAGGGTGCCTGTATAGTTAAACAGAGCGCATAATCTTGCAACCAGATTACAGTCTTTGCTATCTCTCCCTTACTTTTACCTCGTGAACGGATACTGGTAGTGTCAATTCAAATATTAAGATTTGATGAGAATGAGGTGGAGAAGTATTCCTTCCCTTCCCTTCCACTATCCATCCTAACCAAAGCACAAATATTCTCGCAACTAATTTCAATCGGCTGTTTTTCTATCAAGGATGGCATTTATGACCCAAGCTTAGGTACTTTTTTAGTATTCAATGCAAATTATTTCGTCTGTTTTAAAACCTCCTGTAGTTGGCGCTGGTCTCATCTACACTTCCGCACGGAAAGACACAAATATACCCCTACTGAATCGGTATTTACAGCGCCGTCTATTCTGCGAAGAATTTCTCGGCTCGGCACAAATTCTGAAACAGGAGAGCATATTTATGTGAGTTCGTGTAGAGCTAACCGACAGAAATGTGTTTACTCCTGATAAGCACATTCACTTTCACCTCAGACCCACGGGTTGGGACACTCGGGGAAAGATGGAAGGGTTGCCAGTGAAATTGTCGGAGAACTTAGGAGGATTTCCGGGCAAACCATCTGTGAAGTTGAGGATAAGCCTTCGTAACTCTGCTCGTGGTAAGCGATTCGGCTGAATGCATACCTCATTAGACGATAGGACGATTTATCTCGACAGTGAGCTCGATTAGTTTTTGAACTCTGGGTTGTGGTTGTTGTCAAAAATCGGCGCGGTTTTAATACCTCTGCTGTTGCAAGTCTGCAGGTTTCGGTGACTATAGTAGGTGTCCAGCCAGCGATACCAACAGTGCCACTCAGGTGGGTGGGGTTTGCTTACCCCTGACGCTTTTGATATGTCAGATTATTCCCGAGAATTGGCATAAGTCACATGGGCCTGGAAGTAGCTTGTAAATATGCAACTCAGAAAGTAATTTTCTTTTAAGCGCGCAGAAGGGCTGGAATAAAAGCAACCTCAATGACATAAGTTGAACCCAGGTGGTCATTGCGTAGTTCAAATTTGCCCACAAGTGCTTTAATGATATCTACGCCGAAGCGACGTGCACAATAAAACTCACTCTGGTATACTGCTTTTAAGGCCTGCCACACTGCTCAGGAGTGATGATAAAGTTAGTCAATCTATCTTCTGCCTCTTTAAAGGTTTCGCCCCACGAGGAGCAAATGAAACATTGAAAAAGGAGGAGGTAGTGGAGGCCATGGATGAACAGACCTTCCTCGGGCGTATCTTCAATAAGCTAAGCGCCTTGGAGGTCAGTGAGAAAGAAAACTGGAAGCAAAGGACTGTCGAGGAAGACAAAATAGTGCGTCAGGAGCATTTTAATTAGTGCTTATTTGTTAAGAAACTTGAACTAGACGCATGCTATTCCCCTTGATAGGCGGAGCGGATTCACATGGGACGATCAGCAAGCATCGCCCTGGGGATGGAGGTAAGGAAGAGGGAGAGGAGAAAGAGATTGGAGACAAATGCAGAAGAGGACGAAGACGAGGGTGAAGCTGCAGTGCTGAGCAACTTTTTTACCACGCTGCTCAACAAACGACATTCTATGATCCCCCAGCCCCACACACGGGGCAAGCAGTCGGAGAGCTTTTCGCAGGACCATAGGCTCGCCATTGAGGCGATTCGTCTTCGAGCCAGACACCTCTCTAGTGGAGACAGTGGTTGAGTGGATGGTGCTGTTTAAACCAACTTACGATGTAGAATTTTAAGTAGTCTAAAGTAGCTCTCACCTGTAGAATTATTGAGAAATGGGAAATAGGTTTTGTTCCCACCAGAATCAATGATGACCGGAGAGTAATAAGTCAGACCATGTTGCATCAACATAAAAATATCAAACTTTCAAAGTGAAAATTTGTGTGATTTTGAGTATCGAAATGCACTTAGTGGGACTGCCTAAAAACGTACAAACCAACGTTTATGATAAAAAAGAATTAAGTAGAGCGCTACTGGCTTGAATTGATTATTGTCCAGTTTCCTGTTTTGGAGGAAACATAGGTGGACCTAACTCAACTATGTAACGATAAATCTTTCTTTTTAAATGAAGGTGAAAATGACAAACCAAACCGCTATGATATGATCAGCCCAGTTAAGAAGAAAATGATGGAAAAAATACCATCTCCGTCGTCGGAAATGGAGGAAGCCTTCCGTGAGGAGGATGTGGAATCAATGGTAGATGGTGAGTTATGCACGGAAAACTAAGTCCCATAACTAGTTAACAGCAAAAAATGACCTGGTGGCCAAAAAGTTGTGTGCTGGTTCCAAAGTAGTTCGCTGAAATGGTTTAATATCAACTGCAGGGCTTGTCAAATGCACGTGATTGTATGCATTATAAAGCATGAATGATCTAACCGTACAGCACCCTCTCTTGTACCCTGCACTATCGCTTCTTCATTTTGGGCTCTAATGCCATCAAATTTTGGTTGAACTAACCCAGAGCTTTGATTTAAGTCCTCCTGATTTACAAACCAAATTTAACTCGCTTCCAAAGGTGAAACAGAATTTCCTTGTTAACTTTGGTGTTTAGCACGTAGAGAGAGTGATATGTAGCAGTGAACACTGTCCAGAAATATTTTAACAAGCGTGATTCAGGTGATGACCCACCAAATAAGCATTTCACTACATGTTGTTGTTGATTATTACGGTTTGTGTGCAAAACAACCCCCAGTCACAGGTGTTGTGAATGATGACGACTCAAATAGATTGTGTCCACATCAAATGGAAGGCTAGCGAACGGCTTTCACTCACACATACTACCAGACGACAGTAAGCTCAAACGGCTGAATTGGCTTTCGCTTTGGTTACTAAAACTCCTCCCTGTTAGACTGCTCACTGATCGCCTATTGTGTGTGACAAGAAGTGGCTCTTGTGCTTCTTTCTTCAAGCACTCGTGAGGTGAATAAACATACCATGAATTATCTGCAAGTGATCCACTGCCCTTTTTAAGCCTCCAGATTGGGGACCAGTTCATTTCCCGCTGAGCCTACCTGTTCCCAGTGTGGATGGGGGGAGGGGGGAATGATCCTCAGGCTAAATTGTTCATTGAAAATTGTTTCTTGCCATTACCACTAAACGAGTGTATGAGAAATAAAACAAACAGCTGGAAAATAAAAGAAGGGCAGGGAAGTAGGAAATTCAGAGGCTGCGTTTGCTTCCAAAAACCCAAAGTAAAAGCGTAACAAACAAGCCTGTGGTGTGATGTGAAGGGCTTGTAGATTGTGGGTTGCATAAATTATCTTAAGACGCATTCCACAATTACTTCACTGTTGTTATGCAAACCCGCGCGAGCTTGAATTTTGCAGGAGCTAGAAAGAACAAACTTCTACCTCTGTGGAGATATTAACTGTAATTCTGCAATTGCAGATTGCATTCGGCAAACTTATATTATCTCTGGGGAAAGCCCAACGATTTGCCATAGGTATACCGTAATCGCTAATTTCCTACCACTAAGCACACGCATCACTTCGAGCATTTTAACCCGACAATTAAGTCATTTTACTACGAGTATTTATTCACATTCGATTGAGACTCTTCATTCCATACGAGATACCAAACCTGATGATGAGGAAGTGAAACAACCGCTCAATCAAACTGAGGCGCCGACCGTTGAGGAGACAACCGAACCGAAGGAAGCTGCCGAGAATACCAGTACTCCAGATTACGGTACGCTCAGTTTTATGTATAAAAGAGCATTCTCGTGATTCCTCCGTTGTGTGAAATGTAAATTAACCATTGAGTTACCTGTCAAATATTTACAAGTAGTCTACAATGAGAAAACCAAAAAAAAATTTTATTTTTTTACCCACCTTGTGATAAGAACAACAACGAGAAGGACCAATTCAAGAGGAAATCACCGATCAGGAATCCCAAAATCTCGCGAATGAAACCGAGAAAGAGAACTGCCCCTTATTTGCAACGGGAGAGCGCTCATGTACCGAACAGATGAAGGGTGAGCGATTGAAGTCGACCTTGGTCTGTCTAGCCGTCTGTCAGAAATGAGTTCACCTCACTTTCTCTAACGGCAACAAGTTTTTAACCTGTGATTTAGAACTGACTCCAAGTGGCACTTGCGAAGAAGAGACTATGAATTTAGGTGAGGCTTTAGTTGCACTACAGCCTGAGGCTGCCAGTGAAGAAGTCCAGGTGATGCATGATAATATTGACCCCACCTTAGCTGAATGAGTTGACTTTATTAGTAGAAGGGATAAAATTGCCTTTTTATCTTTTTACTATACTGATTTTCTACCAGTCGGTTGGGATGAAAGTTAAAAGTTGACAGCAGCGACAGCTTAAATAAAACTTAGCTAAATCTTGACTCATTTCTTTGTATCGAGGTTCACCTCCAGACCAACACATCTAACAATTAATCTGTAGCATCTCTTCTCCTTCTTATTAACGGGCGAATATCTTAAAAATCCCTTTTAATACCGACTAACGGAATGAATATGAATGCATCAGAGGTGATCTTTTTCACTTCAACCTGGGATTGATAGCTAAATCTTCTTGGTGGAATATAGACCTTCATCAAGAAATTAGGAGTGAGACACGGAAGGCCGAAGAGAGTGAGGTTCAGGCCGGAGCAGTGTCAGAGGAAACAGTGGAGGCGACGAATGTGGTGACTGGTGGAGAAGCAAAGGAGGGAGCCATTTCAAGTGATGGTGGTAAGATCATTTAGTTTAAAACCCACCAAGGCTTTTTATACTTTTGTATTCAGAATGTACTGCAAGTGGTTGGGTAGCACCAAAACTGCATCAAAAACTTCATTTTGAAGACTTTTCACTATCTCATCGCAAGAAATCACAAATCCAATGTTGATTTAATATTTTCTTCCATCTTTCAAACACCTACTTTGATTGATACTATGTTATATTTCATGGAAAAAAGAAAATAAACACTTTTTAAAGCATTTACCTTGCTGGTCCTGCTTCTTGCGCCCTTAAATTGCTAGGTTGATCGAGCTTTCTGAGTGGTAGTGAAAATTGAATTTACCGTTACATACAGCACATCACCAGGACGAAACTAAGCCCGAATCCGAGTGGGAGTTAATCGTGAAGGGGGCCAAAGGAGTGACTGCAGCGGAGTCCGGGATCGAGGCAATTCCTGGTGTCAGTGGTAAGCTCATTCAAGTTATCAACCAATTTCCTGTATGCAAACTGGAGTATCGCGGATCACTTAAACCAACGACCATGTTAAGGCCCTCGTTTAAAGGATCAATCTCCTACGTAGTGGTGTTCCCCCTCCCTTGTAGTAGAGCGGCTTCAATTTTCTTGAAAATATTTATTTCAAAAAATGGACATGCTGACAAATTTTGATAGAAATCGTACGTTTAAGGCATTCCAAATGTACAAATTTAATTGTTTATTCCAAAAGATCACGAAGTTTCTGACAGAAAGCCTTTAATTGCGTAATATGTTCTTGGCAGACTTTTTCGCTCGAAATTTAGTGAGTAAGCACACTATTTGCGCTTTAGATGAGCAAGACGAGGCGTGTAGATTTTGGATTGGCTATTGCACCGACTTGTAGGAATATCCAGAGGCTAATCACATGAATGCGATTGTTAATGCACATCAAAAAGTCAGGGCTTTACTCCTCCTTGTGCTCTGCACTATTTACCTCTTGCTCTAATTTAACTATCATTCTCTAAATGTCATTTGAGCTAACTTGGTGAGTGTGATTTGGGTTTTTGGCTCGGTTCCAAGGCTACACAGGCTTCTCGTCAGATGCGTATGCCAATCAGAGCCAGTGGGATAGCTGAAGCACTGTACAGAAATGACTTCAATGCACTGTTTGCTTTGGTGATAGATCATTTAAGCGTGGATGTATCACGATTGGGGAAATCCCCTATTTTTGATAATGTGGTTGTACTTACCCATAAGGATTAAAGTGATTTGAGGTCATTGTATCAAAAAGACCCCGCAGTCATGGTTATTGGGAGTGATGGGGAGTCAAGTCTTTTGTGTTTACGCCATCTGGGAGGGAGGACAGGCGCAACGGGCGATTCAGGTTCCCCTGTTTTTTTTTTTTTGAAGTCGGAAGAGGTCATGATGCTGGGGTAGAAAATATCCCGCTGACGTACAGAAGGGCCGAGGGGCTACTGGTATGGCCCGAAGGTCATGCCACCCAGCAAAAGTACAATGTCGGAGTCTTAGGTGCCCGCGTAACCAAAACGAGAAGTTGAGCAATTGAAGTGCTGTAGAAGATAAGGCAGTGGATTCCATTTACACAAAACACTAGGCTACATCAAGCTCAAACGGCTTTGGATTTACTCCTAACCTCTTTCGCTACTATTATACCAACTCATAGTTTTTAGCCTGCTCACTGATTGTGTTTACGTATTCTAGTGTTTCTTAAGCTAACGAATATGCCATTGGCTAAACCGAAGGAAAGTAGGTTGTGAGTGGTGGCTCAAACAAGAAGTTTTGTTTAATTACGTGATTTAACCTTAAGGCAACAGTTGTTCCAGCGGACAGGTAGAGGGCCATGAGGTGTAACACGAACATCAACAATGTTTCTTAAATCCTACTGGCTGTCGGTTAACGGTAAAATAAATGAACTGTCGAAAATGTCGCTTTTAGGCGTTCCGCTTTACACCTTCACGGTTTAGAACAGTTGCATCTGTAAATGCATCATCGTGTCCACTCTATTTCAACGGAGAATGCATCAAGTCAGAGGAAATCTTGAGTGATGAGAAACATGAAAATAGAGCTATAACTGTCATTGAGTTGCAACCGAATGGTGGGTTGACTCCACAATTATAACAGACAAGATTTATTTATGGCAACCTAGGCTATTTTAAATTCCACCCTGAATTGATGCTAAAAATTAAAATTCAAAATATTTGCTAAAAAAGTGGAAGGCGGCATTATGTGACTTTTGCCACGGAAGATTTATATTGCTCTAAAGCTGGGTTGGTTCAAAATATTTTTTAACTAAAATAGTTTTTAAGAACCTACAGGAATGACAAATATGCAGTTGAGATCAGGTGATGAATTGCCCGAGGGAGAGCGAGCCCTTTCTTCTTGATAATGAATAGTGGAGGTAACCATTACTGCTACTTGTTCCAGCCATGCTAAATTTGAGTGCCCTTGATACGATTCATTGATAAAAGCATCATATAAGAGGGGAAATGAATCAACAGAGGAGAATAAAACCCACAAGAATTAATTTATCTTATAGGAAGATGTTTGCTTTGAGCCTTTTACTTAAGCCATATTTATGAGCAAAGTGAAGCGACTCTGCCAATTACTGTGAATCCTTTTTCATTCCACTCTGCGAAAGACAAACAATTCTCTTATTTCGAAATGTAGAACTTCCTCAAGGAATCGGGACTGAGGCGCAAGTCAGAGAGAGGGAAGGTCAGGTTGAAACCGTGCCAGGAGAAGCAGTGGAGGAGGCGAATGTGGTGACTAGCAGAGAATCAGAGGAGACAACTATTCCAAGAGATGGTGGTAAGCTTGTTTACTCTGTTTTACACCAAGGCACTTTGCACTTTTGTGAATGGAATATGCTATGGAGGCCAAAAACATGTTGATGCTGCTTCGTGCGTTTTCAAATTTCTCCTCTGATCTAACCCTCGAAGTGGCAGTAAAGGCTGCATCTGTCATAACACGCAGGGCAGCACCAAGGGTACACAAAGGAGGGCCTAGATGAGGCTCCAAGTGACTCAAAGTCGGAGGCAAAGGTGGAAGAGGTAGAAGAAGAGGCTACGACGGAACCAGAGGTCAGGACGATTCCCACTGTTGGTGGTAAGCTCAGATAATTTATCACACAAAATAAGTTTCGAAATTTTCTAAATAATTAACTTTTTGTGGTTGCAATAGAATATTACAGGCCAGTCAAGACAAAAACTGAATTGGAGCCCTCATTTCGAGATGGCATTCAAAGACCCATTCTTCTAGTAACGGAAATTACTTCATTGTTGCAGTAGAGTGCCTTAAATTTTAAAGGGTTTAAAAAAAATTTGTTAAATACACAGAGAAAATTTGAACAGAAGTGGAAGATGTTGTGCGTTCTACGCACTTTAGATTTTATGCAACTGACAAGTTTAATAGAAGCAGACCATTTGAAGCGTTACAAATGAGCTGGTTTCAAGGTTTCTAAGGGAAATCTTTCACCTGCACACCATGATAATGGTTGACTTATTTACTCTAAATTTCATAAAACAACAAACGGTTTACGATTCAGATGACAAAAACAAATCGAGTGGTCTTAGGGTTATCTAAAGGACTGACGTGTAGCAATTTCTAGTGACTTGTCAAATTCATATGATTGTTTATAGGCATCGAAAAGAAGCATTTTTCTCCTCATTGCGGTCCGCACAGTATGCTTCACATTTTAAATCCCCTCTTCCTTTCTAAAAGGTCAGTTGAAATAATCGGATGAATGTGGTTAGAGTTTACGGCTCAATTCCACAACTACACAGGCTTTTCGTCAAATGCGCAAAGGAAATGGAAACTGTGAGGCAGCAGAACGCGCTGCGCATAAGTGGTTTGAAAGCAATGTTTGCCTTTTGTGGTAGATCATTCAAGGTCGTATGGACCACGACATAGTAAGCCGTCTATTTCTGATAATGAAAGAGGACGCATTGATTGCGATCAAAATACTTTGAGGTCAGCGTACCAGGAACAAACTCCAGTCATGGTTATTATGAGTGATGGGGAGCTAGGTCTTTTGTGCCTACACCAACTGATA